>NW_020680747.1:0-2391 GCF_002925995.2 Terrapene triunguis
ATGATGGCATATATAACATTGGTGGACGTGCAGGTGAATGAGCCGGTGATGTTGTAGCTGATCTGGTTAGGTCCTGTGATGGTGTTGCTGGTGTAGATATGTGGGCAGAGTTGGCATCGAGGTTTGTTGCATGGGTTGGTTCCAAATGCAAACGGATGGACATCATACCAAATGGACTGAAGGTGAAAAATCCATTGCTATCTACATACTGCACAGACCACAGTGAGAGATTATGCCATACACTATCAAAGAAACTGAGGAACCATCTGATCAGCATCCTATACAGCAAACAGAAAAACATCAAGAAAGAGCTCTCCAAACTGGAGACTTTCATAAATAACCAACCCTCCACACAAATGGACTTTACTAAAATAAGACAGGAGATCTACATTACACACTTCACCTCTCTACAAAGGAAAAAGGACCGTAAGCTGTCTAAAATCCTACCTACCATATGGGCCACAACAGGGGTACCCCTAACTCACCCAGCAATATCGTCAATTTATCCAGCTACACACTCAACCCAGCAGAAGAGTCTGTCTTATCTCGGGGACTCTCTTTTTGCCCCAGCACCCCCACGAACATGATACAGTTCTGCGGTGATCTGGAAGCCTACTTTCACCGCCTCCGACTCAAAGAATACTTTCAAGATAACACTGAACAGTGCACTGATACACAGATACCCTCCCACCAACAACACAGGAAGAACTGCTCCACATGGACTCCTCCTGAGGGTCGAAATGACAGTCTGGACCTATACATAGAATGCTTCCGCCGACATGCACAGGCAGAAATTGTGGAAAAACAACATCGCTTGCCTCATAACCTAAGTCGTGCAGAACACAATGCCATCCACAGCCTCAGAAACCACCCTGACATTATCATCAAAGAGGCTGATAAAGGAGGTGCTGTTGTCATCATGAACAGGTCTGACTACCAGAAGGAGGCTGCCAGACAACTCTCCAATACCAAATTCTACAGGCCACTTTCCTCGGATCCCACTGAGGAATACACTAAGAAACTGCACCATCTACTCAGGACACTCCCTACACTAACACAGGAAAAAATCAACATACCCTTAGAGCCCCGACCGGGGTTATTCTATCTATTACCCAAGATCCACAAACCTGGAAATCCTGGACGCCCCATCATCTCGGGCATTGGCACTCTCACTGAAGGACTGTCTGGATATGTGGACTCCTTACTCAGACCCTACGCCACCAGCACTCCCAACTATCTCCGTGACACCACTGATTTCCTGAGAAAACTACAATGCATTGGTGACCTCCCAGAAAACACCATCCTAGCCACCATGGATGTAGAGGCTCTCTACACAAACATCCCACAAACAGATGGAATACAAGCTGTCAGGAACAGTATCCCTGATGGTGACACAGCACAACTTGTTGCTGAGCTCTGTGACTTTATCCTCACGCACAATTACTTCAAATTTGGTGACAATATATACCTCCAGACCAGTGGCATCACTATGGGCACCCGCATGGCCCCACAATATGCCAACATTTTTATGGCTGACCTGGAACAACGCTTCCTCAGCTCTCGTCCACTCACGTCCCTTCTCTATCTACGCTACATTGATGACATCTTCATCATCTGGACCCATGGGAAGGAGACCCTGGAAGACTTCCACCATGATTTCAACAGCTTCCACCCCACCATCAACCTCAGCCTGGACCAATCTACACGGGAGGCCCACTTCCTAGACACCACAGTACAAATAAGTGATGGCCACGTTAACACCAACCTATACCGAAAACCCACCGACCGCTACGCCTACCTTCATGCCTCCAGCTTCCACCCCGGACACACCACACGATCCATCGTCTACAGCCAAGCGCTGAGGTACAACCGCATGTGCTCCAACCCCTCAGACAGAGACCAACACCTACAAGATCTTCACAAAGCATTCTCAAAACTACGATACCCACACAGGGAAATAGAGAAACAAATCAACAGAGCCAGACATGTACCCAGAAGCCTCCTGCTACAAGACAGGCCCAAAAAAGAAACCAACAGAACTCCACTGGCCATCACCTATAGTCCTCAGCTTAAACCTCTCCAACGCATAATTAGTGATCTACAACCCATCCTGGACAATGATCCCTCACTTTCACAGACCTTGGGAGGCAGGCCAGTCCTCGCCCACAGACAACCCGCCAACCTTAAGCATATTCTCACCAGCAACCACGCACCGCACCATAACAACTCTAACTCAGGAACCAACCCATGCAACAAACCTCGATGCCAACTCTGCCCACATATCTACACCACCAACACCATCACAGGACCTAACCAGATCAGCTACAACATCACCGGCTCATTTACCTGCACGTCCACCAATGTTATATATGCCATCATGTGCCAGCAATG
>NW_020680748.1:0-1237 GCF_002925995.2 Terrapene triunguis
GGGGGGGGGAGGGGGTCAGACCTGCAGAAAGTAGGAGGGACTGTCCCTTGCAGCCCCCTTACCCGGGATGCTGTCCCAGATGGGGCTGATCCACCCCGTTGCAGGACACTCCTGTTTTTCCTCACACACATACAGGTGCCCGACACGGTGGAGATCCAGTCGCGTCTGGCCTATGTGTCATGTGTGCGCCAGCTGGAGGTAGTAAAGTCGAGCTCCTACTGCGAATACATTCGCCCGCCCATCGACCGCTTCAAAACCATGGACTTTGGCAAGTTCGACGAGATCTACATGAGTCCAGATGGCCTGGGCCATGGGGGTGGGGAATGTGGGAGGCCCTGATTAGGGGATTGGGGGAGTGTCTGTGCTCGGCTGGGGATGGGGAGGTGGGAGGCCCTGATCTGGGCCCTGGGCTCCACTGGGCTGGGGGTGAGAGGCCGTGATCTGGAGGGGGAGAGGAGTCTGTGCTCGGGCAGCGGTGGGGAGGGTGGGAGGCCCCAATCTGGGGGGGCCGAGGGAGGGTCTGTGCTCAGACGGGGGTGGGGTGGGGGGGTGGGAGGCCCTGATCTTGGGAGAGGGGGGTCAGTGCTCAGCAGGGTGTGGGAGACTGGGGACTGCGCTTGGCCGGGGGTGGGGAGGGTGGGAGGCCCCGATCTGGGCCACTGGCTGTGCCCAGGTTGGGGAGGGAGAGGCCCTGCTCGGGGGGGATGGGTTGGAAATCTGATGGCCACCGTTGTGGGGAGCAGCCCCCCAGCTGCGTTGGAGCACCCAGGGCAAATCCATGTTTTGCTCTGCAGCGGGCGCAGCCTGGCCTGGCCAGTCCCCCCGCAGCTGGCTGGTAGGAGTGGGCCCATCATCCTGCCCATCCATCTCATGCAGGACGTGGGCTACCAGCACGGCAAGGTGGTGTTCAGCGGCTGGAGCTGCGGCGACATCATTGAGAAGATGGTGAAGGACCGGCGCTCGGTCGACTTCTACGAGAGCAAGCGCATGGATGTGAGTGCGGGGGCAGCAGTGGGGCATGGGCCAGCAGGGGATGGGTAGCTACAGTTTGTGCCTCGTCACACTCCAGCCACTTAGCTCCCTTTTGTGCCAAGTTGACGTTCCTACAGGGTCCTGGCTGTGGCAGCCCCATGGCGCAGCGCCAGTGCCTGGGGCAGGGGAACAACCAGCTCAGCCCTGGCGCCCCAAGCAGTAGGGCTGGGGGCTCCAAGGGGAGTGGGGGGGCTTGGCAAGGAAG
>NW_020680749.1:0-1934 GCF_002925995.2 Terrapene triunguis
TCCATCATGCCCTTGGAGATTTTTTCAAAAGTTTTGGCATTTCGTCTTTTCGAACCAAGTTCTGCTAGCACTTAATCCTCTCCCCATATAGCGATCAGATCCAGTACCTCCCGTACGGTCCATGCTGGTGATCTTTTTCAATTATCGGCCTGCATGGTTACCTGTGCTGATGAGCTCTCTGTGGTCACCTGTGCTCTCCATGCTGGGCAAACAGGAAATAAAATTCAAATGTTCGCGGGGCTTTTCCTGTCTACCTGGCCAGTGCATCCGAATTCAGATTGCTGTCCAGAGCGGTCACAATGGTGCACTGTGGGATAGCTCCCAGAGGCCAATACCATCGAATTGCGGCCACACTAACCCTAATTTGAAATGACAATATCGATTTTGGCGCTACTCCGCTCGTCGGGGTGGAGTACAGAAATCGATTTTAAGAGCCCTTTATTTCGAAATAAATGGCTTCGTTGTGTGGACGGGTGCAGGGTTAATTCGATTTAACGCTGCTAAATCCGAATTAAAGTCATAGTGTAGACCAGGCCATACAGTAAAACCTCAGAGTTACGAGCACCTCGGGAATGGAAGTTGTTCAGAACTCTGAAATGTTCGTAACTCTGAACAAAATGTTGTGGTTGTTCTTTCAAAGGTGTACAACTGAACATTGACTTAATACAGCTTTGAAACTTTACTATGCAGAAGAAAAATGTGGTTTTTAACCATTTTAATTTAAATGAAACAAGCGCAGAAACAGTTTCCTTACCTTGTCAAATCTTTTTTTTAAACTTTCCCTTTATTTTTTTACATTTTACAGCTTACATTTAACACAGTACTGGTACTGTAGTGGTTTTTTTTTTTTTTTTTTTGGTCTCTGCTGCTGCCTGATTGCATACTTCTGGATCCAAATGAGGCGTGTGGTTGATCATCAGTTCATAACTCTGGTGTTCGTAACTCTGAGGTTCTACTGTACCTCTCCCTCCACCCCGTAGCAGCTCCCCTGGCATCCTGCCATCTCTGTGTAGTGGAACTGCATAGTTCTCCTGATAAGGAAGTTTCAGCATTTGCAGAGACACTGTATCCAAGTAAAGTAAATCCAGTAAACCCAAATTTAAATCACTGAGGTTACTCTGAATGTACACAGGTGTAAATGAGAGTAGAATTTGGCCCTTAAAACATTCTCTGATATTTCACAGTTACCACGATGATGAGCATCGTGTAAGGACATAGGCAAAAAGAAGAGATCTAAAACTGGAATACCAATCTTACGATGTAGTAAAAGACTTTACAATTCAGAGCTTTACATTCATCTCTAATTCTTACCTTGCTTTTTTCAAAATATAGTAGGTATTTGAAAACGTTGACAGTTTCACAACTAACCTTGGATGAGCTAATCTTTGACCAGCATATCCAGAGGAGGCAGCCACGTTTCCAATAACTACTGCTGTCAATGTTCTTCATCTCAGTCAACTCACTGGAATCTCACACTTATACTTTTAATTTCTGAAAATCTGCAACTGAGTGGTTTATAATGGTTACCTGTCAATAGTAAATTTTCAGAAATGGAAAGTATAAGTGTGAGACTCATCTACTTCTCCTCTCTGTGTTAGCTTATTTGACATTGCCTAGCTTGTTTTCATAGGGATATTTGAACTTTGCCACATATGCACCATCATAAGTAACTATGGAGTCAGGTTGATTAGCAGGAGGGAGGAAAAAAGTCTTTCAAACTTTTGATTAATACAAGCACTATTTAAACAACTTGATCATTTCTTCTTACTTTACTTGAATAAACAGGTACAACTCTGCTCTCTAGAGCAGCACATCACCAAAATACAGTATCATATCCTGAAATCATATGGGGTATTGTGTGAAATAATGACTTTGGATCCGTAATTTTTATGGTCCAAATCCCAAGAAGAACTGATTATTGAATTCCATTAACT
>NW_020680750.1:0-3014 GCF_002925995.2 Terrapene triunguis
GGCCCGGCCCAGCCCTGCCCCCACCCGGGCACAGGTACGGGGGGCCCAGCCCAGCCCCCACCCAGGCACAGGTACTGGCCCCTCTGTGGCTCCCAAGCCAGCCAGCCCCTGTGCCCAGCCCCAAGCCCTGGCCCAGCATCCCAAATGGGACCCACCCTGCCCCCGTTCCCTGCGTCCCTCTGGACAGCCTGGGTGACTTGCCCCAATTCCAGCCCCACCCTGGGGCTCATGGGCAGGGGTTCTTTCCTGGCTCTGGGAGGGGAGTTGGGGGTCTGGGGGGGGGGCGGAGAGCCGGGGCCCGGGGGTGGCTCCCCGGCTCTGGGAGGGGAGTGGGGACTAGTGGCTAGACCAGGGGGCTAGGAGCCAGGACTCCTGGGTTCTCTCCCCAGCTCTGGGAGGGGAGTGGGGGCTAGTGGTTAGAGCAGGGGGCTCTGGGAGCCAGGACTCCTGGGTTCTCTCCTGGCTCTGGGAGGGGAGTTGGGGTCGCGGGGGGGAGCTGAGAGCCAGGACTCCTGGGTTCTCTCCTGGCTCTGGGAGGGGAGTGGGGCCAGCAGTTGGAGCGGGGGTTCCCTGTGAGTGCTGGGGGGGCGCCGTGGGATGCGGGGGGAGGTTCCCGGCTCTCATGCGCGCTCTCTCCGGTTCTAGCGGAGTACCAGGCCCTGTGCCCCCGTGGGAACGGCTACGCCGCGACGGGACCCCTCGCCACGCTCACAGGTCGGTGCTGCCTGACGCCCCTTGTGGGGGCTCTGGGCAGGGTGCGGGGTGGGTGACAGCTGGGGGGAGCCAGGCCTCTGGGTGCTCCTGACTGCACCGGCTCGGCGCACGCCCCAGCCATTAAACAGCTCCTCGGAGGAACCCCAGGGGCCCCACTCGCCCACATGCCTCCCCCCTGCTGCTTCCCCCCGGTTGCTCTGCCCGGTGAGGCCAGCGTCCGTCTCCATCCACCCACTGGGGGCAGATAGGGGCGGCCGCGGGACGCGTTTCTCCTCTGTCCGGCCCAGGTCCGAGCTCTGCGTCCCCCCGCCGGGCTCCCCGGCTCCACCTGCCCGCGCTCGGGGTCAGGCCAGGGGGCTCCCGGTGTCTCTTGGACCCTCCCTTGGCCCATCCATCCCACCCCCCGTGACAGACCCCTCCCATCTCTGCGCTGCCCCCCCGGTAGCGAGGCCAAGTGCAGAAGGAAACTGAGGCAGACAGAGGACGCCAGACAGTCCCCCCCATGGTGTGTCTCCCCCGCCAGACATGGACGAGTGCGCGCTCTTCAGCGCCCAGCTGTGCCGGGGGGGCGTCTGCCTCAACAGCGCCCCTGGCTACGCCTGCTACTGCCCCAACGGCTACTACTACGAGACACATCACCTGGAGTGCATCGGTGAGACCCCCCAGACCCCCAACCCCTGGCCCCCAGCCCAACCCCGTACCCCCCAACCCAGCCCGTCCCCCCCAGCCTCCTCCCCAGCCCCCCAACCCAACCCCCGGCCCCCCCAACTCAGCCTCGGCCCCCCCAGGCCTCCTCCCCCGGCCCCCAACTCAGCCCCGGCCCCCCAGGCCTCCTCCCCCGGCCCCCCAACTCAGCCCCAGCCCTCCGGCCCAACAGCTACTACTACGAGACACACCACCTGGAGTGCATCGGTGAGACCTCCCAGCCCCCCAACTCAGCCCCTGCCCCCCAGCCTAACCCCCGGCCCCGCAGCCCAACCCCAAACTCCCAGCCCCCTGAACTGGCCCTGGCCCAATGGCTGCTCCTCTGAGACGCACCGTCTGGAGTGGCTGTGGGGGCGATGCCGCGGTGACCCCCCCGTGTCGGTCCCAGATAATGACGAGTGCCGTGACGAGGAGGCAGAGCCCTGCGTGGGGGGGGCCTGCGTGAACACCATCGGCTCCTTCTACTGCGCCTGCTCGCCCCCCCTCGTGCTGGACGGGTCCCAGCGCCGCTGCGTGGCCAACGACAGCCAGGCCCTGGGTGAGTGACGCCCCCTCCTGGACCGCCCCACACATGCTCTAGGCCCCCCCACAGCCTAGGGGCCCACACCCATGCTCTGGGGCTCCAGCGTGGGCCAGGGTGAGTTTCTCAGTCACCTGGTGCCCAGCCAGGCACAGAAGCAAGTGTGGGCCCGTTGCCGGCCTGGCTCCCAACTCTGAGCCCCCCGACACCTCCCCTCTATTCCCCAGCTCAGCCCCTGCAGGGGGTGGGGAATCTCCTTCGCGAGCCGTGGCTGCCCCGGCCGCAGGGGTCCCCTTGTCCGTCCGGCCCCTCCAGTGACCTAGGCCCATCCAGCCCCCACCGCAGCATCACCGACCCTGGCGTCTCCACCCGGCCCGGGAGCAGCTTTAATTCTTCGGCGCCCGCAGGGTCGCCGTCCCCTGTCCGCTGGGCACCTCGCTCACCAAAATATTACAGGCAACTTGTGGGTCATCCCCCCCGGCGCCAACAGGGGCCGGCCCAAGGGCCCTAGGTCCGTGCGCACGTGCTGAGACTCAGGCACTCAGCTCTGGGGGGCGCTCGCACGTACAGAGTGAAAGGGCACGTGCAGGCCTTGGCTCGCTCATGGCACACTCATCGCACAGCACTGTCCGGCTCACGCTCCATCACGCCCAGGAGCACACGGTCATCGCATGCTGATGGCACGGCACTGCTGGGCTCACGTGCTCCGTTGCTCCCACATGCACACACTCGTTGCACGCTCATGGGACAGTACTGTCAGGCTCGTGCTCCATCACGCCCATGTGCACATGCTCATCGCACGGCACTGGCGGGCTCACATGTACCGTCACACCCAAGTGCACATACTCATTGCACACTCATCGCACCCCACTGTCGGGCTCACACGCTCCATCACGCCCACGTGCACACACTCATCACATGTTCATGGCACTGTCAGGCTGTCACAGAGTCCCCGGGCGATGCTCTGGAACTGCTCCCCACAAAGCCAGGCAGGACTTTGGGGAGCCTCCTCTCCCTCTGAGCAGACTGTCTTCAGGGCAAGAAGCTCACACGGCTTCACCTCCTGGGTCTCTCC
>NW_020680751.1:0-2850 GCF_002925995.2 Terrapene triunguis
TTTATGTAACACTTTAAAAATCAGCAAAAGGGTTATATAAATAAAATGTATTAGGAAACAAAAGGCAAAAAACTATTATGTACATAGTTTAGTCCTATTCAGTATCTACTCGGCGCTTCTTGGCTTGTCTCTTGTATTCATTAAATGGAGCATCTCTTGTCACTGTCCAGCAATAGTCTGCAAGCATTGATGGGCTCCATTTGCCCTGATAGCGTTTCTCCATTGTTGCAATATCCTGGTGAAATCGCTCGCCGTGCTCGTCGCTCACTGCTCCGCAGTTCGGTGGAAAAAAATCTAGATGAGAGTGCAAAAAATGTATCTTTAGTGACATGTTGCAACCAAGGCTTTTGTATGCCTTGAGGAGGTTTTCCACCAACAACCTGTAGTTGTCTGCCTTGTTGTTTCCGAGAAAATTTATTGCCACTAACTGGAAGGCTTTCCATGCCGTCTTTTCCTTGCCACGCAGTGCATGGTCAAATGCATCATCTCGAAGAAGTTCACGAATCTGAGGACCAACAAAGACACCTTCCTTTATCTTAGCTTCACTTCTCCATGGAAAATTTCCAAGGTTGTACTTGAAAGCTGCTTGTGTTTTGTCAATGGCCTTGACAAAGTTCTTCATCAGACCCAGCTTGATGTGTAAGGGTGGTAACAAAATCTTCCTTGATTCAACAAGTGGTGGATACTGAACACTTTTCCTCCCAGGCTCCAATGACTGTCGGAGTGGCCAATCTTTCTTGATGTAGTGGGAATCTCTTGCATGACTATCCCAATCCCAGAGAAAACAGCAGTACTTTGTGTATCCAGTCTGCAGACCAAGCAAGAGAGCAACAACCTTCAAATCGCCACAAAGCTGCCACTGATATTGGTCATAGTTTATGCACCTCACAAGTTGTTTCATGTTGTCATAGGGTTTCCTTCATATGGACTGCAGGACCAACTGGAATTGATGGCAACACATT
Organism: Terrapene triunguis; assembly: GCF_002925995.2. Classification (NCBI taxonomy): domain Eukaryota; kingdom Metazoa; phylum Chordata; order Testudines; family Emydidae; genus Terrapene; species Terrapene triunguis. Next base: position 963 of record NW_020680751.1, read on the forward strand.
GCCATTATGCAGTAAAACAGCTTTAAGACTCGTCTTCGATGAATCAATGAACAGTCTCCACTCATCTGGATCGTGAACGATGTTGAGGGCTGCCATCACACCTTCGATGTTGTTGCAGGCTACAAGATCACCTTCCATGAAGAAGAATGGGACAAGATCCTTTTGACGATCACAGAACATGGAAACCCTAACATCACCTGCCAGGAGATTCCACTGCTGTAGTCTGGAGCCCAACAGCTCTGCCTTACTCTTGGGTAGTTCCAAATCCCTGACAAGGTCATTCAGTTCACCTTGTGTTATGAGGTGTGGTTCAGAGGAGGAGGATGGGAGAAAATGTGGGTCCTGTGACATTGATGGTTCAGGACCAGAAGTTTCATCCTCTTCCTCGTCTGACTCAAGTGAGAATGATTCTGGTGCATCAGGAACCGGCAGTCCTTCTCCGTGGGGTACTGGGCGTCTAGCTGATGGAATGTTTGGATAATGCACAGTCCACTTTTTCTTCTTTGACACACCTTTCCCAACTGGAGGCACCATGCAGAAGTAACAATTGCTGGTATGATCTGTTGGCTCTCTCCAAATCATTGGCACTGCAAAAGGCATAGATTTCCTTTTCCTGTTCAACCAGTGGCGAAGATTTGTTGCACAAATGTTGCAGCATATGTGTGGGGCCCACCTCTTGTCCTGATCTCCAATTTTGCAGCCAAAATAAAGGTGATAAGCTTTCTTAACCATAGTGGTTATATAGCGCTTTTGTGATGCAAAAGTCACTTCACCACAAACATAGCAGAAGTTATCTGCACTGTTCACACAAGTACGAGGCATCTCTGCTCACTTTGCAAAATCAAACACTGACAAATAAGAGAGCACGACACTGTATGATTTCTAGAGCTGATATAGGGCAATTTGTTCAGCAGAGTGATGTCAGCTTCGTTATGATTGCATCATCCATGACTTCTAGGAATAACATGATGCAATTCATATCATGTATGACGCAATACCAGCTTCAGATTGCATCATTCATTGTTTTGCCTAAAAAGCAAGTACTGTCCAAACCCAGTCATAGATTTATTCATCGATCCAGTCAAAGATGTATTTTAGTCATTTCTGGTTTAAATTGAGATCCCTTCCCTTTATAACTCACTTATCCTCCGCCATTCCCAAGTCAAGGGTCGTATACACTGACCCAATAGCATATCTTGAAAACTAGAGCCAATCAACAATTTTAAGCATCATTTTTGTTCTCAGTGACCCAGAATTAGTAAAGTATGACTACATTTATTTCAGAAGCATTTTGGCTGTAGAGCAGTGTAGTTGTTTGTCATGAAAAGCATAGGAATGTAGCACAGGAAGTAGGGCTGGTAACCAGGAATTTCTGAATCCTTATCCCAGCTATAACACTTATTACCACTATAGCTTTGGGCAAATCACTTAGGCTGTCATTTTCAGAAGTGTTGACTAATTTTGGTTGCCCAGTTTGAGACCCCTAAGTGTGTCAACTTGAGCACCCAATAACCAAAGCATCCACCTTTTTTGAAAGCATCGTCAATCTCTGCTTGGTGTTCCCTGTTTGTAAAATGAGGGTAATAAAATGTAGCTGGCTCACAAAGTAGTTGAAGGTTAATTAGCTTGAAAAGCTCTGTTAGCTAAAGAATCTAGTCTTTTGGGGCAGGAGGTCTTGAGTTCCATTCTTCATGCCATCTATTTATGGATTAGCTGTTCTTGGTGATGAAGCCGATGACCAATGTCGAAAGCCATATATTCAAATTCTTGGTGCTGTTTGCTTCTGCTGAGGTCACAGTTTCAGCCAGGACTTAAATATTATGTGACAGAGAGAGTGAAACGTAATTTGAATAGCCCTAGGCAACAGCACAAATGCTATCTTGTAGGC
>NW_020680752.1:0-2673 GCF_002925995.2 Terrapene triunguis
CTGTATAGGTTTCAGAGACTAGAGGATGACGTGATCTCCAACACTTAGGGTATGTCTACACTACAAAATTAGGTCGGATTTATAGAAGCCGGTTTTATAGAAACCGGTTGTATGCAGCCGATTGTGTGTGTCCCCACATAAAATGCTCTAAGTGCATGAAGTCGGCGGACCGCGTCCACAGTACCGAGGCTAGCGTCGACTTCCGGCGCATTGCACTATGGTACCTATCCCACAGTTCCCGGAGTCTCCGGCGCCCATTGGAATTATGGGTTGAGATCGCAATGCCCGAATGATGCAAAGCAGTGCCGCTGGGGGTTCTGGGTACATTGCGTCAGGCCCCTCCCCCGCCGTCACAGCAACGGCAGACAATAGATTCGCGCCTTTTTACCTGGGTTACCTGTGCAGACAACATACCACGCCAAGCATTGAGCCCGCTCAGCTCAGTTCACCGTCACCATATGTCTTCCGGGTGCCGGCAAACGTGGGACTGCATTGCTAAACAGCAGCAGCAGCTTACTGCCTTTTGGCGGTAGACGGTGCAGCATGACTGGTAGCCTTCATCGGCGATCGGGATGCTGGTAGCTGTGGGGCTGGCAGCCGTAAGGCTGCATTGCACCAGCCCCTTGCCTTTTGGCAGTAGATGGTTTATTACGACTGGTAACCGTCCTCGTCGGACATGTTGCCTACCGATCCTTCTGGCTACTGTACAGCATATATTGCTACACAGCAGCAACCCCTTGCCTTTAACCGTCCTCGTTGGACGATGATGGCTACCAGTCGTAGTATACTATTTTCTGCCAAGTATTGTCTGCTAAGCACCCAGAAAAGGCCGAGGGCGATCTGGGTGCTGGCAGACATGTGGCTGGCACATGTAGGGTTACATTGCTACCAAGCACCCAGACAATGCCGAGGGCTATCAGTCATGCTGCACTGTCGTCTTAAGATGTAAAAAATAGATTTATTCTGTATTCATTTGCTTCCCCCCTCCCTCCTGCTAAACCCAGGCTTTTGAGTTCAATCTTTGGAGGGGGCCATTCTGTGTGACAGTTGTTTGTGTTTCTCCCTGATGCAAAGCCACCTTTCTTGATTTTAATTCCCTGTACCTGTACGCCATGTCGTCACTCGCCCCTCCCTCCCTCCCTCTCTCCCTCCCTCCCTTCTTCCCCTGGTCTGTCAGATACTACTTTCGCGCCTTTTTTCAGACCAGACGCCATAGCCAGCACTGGGATCATGGAGCCCGCTCAGATCACCGCGGCAATTATGAGCACTATGAACACCACGCGCATTGTCCTGGAGTATATGCAGAGCCTCCTGGACATGCCAAAGCAAAACCAGGACCAGCTGAAGAGGAGGCGATTGCAGCGCGGCGACGATAGTGATGAGGAAATTGACATGGACCTCTCACAAGGCACAGGCCCGAGCAATGTTGAAATCATGGTGTTACTGGGGCAGGTTCATGCCGTGGACCGCCGATTCTGGGCCCGGGAAACAAGCACAGACTGGTGGGACCGCATCGTGTTGCAGGTCTGGGACGATGCCCAGTGGCTGCGAAACTTTCGCATGCGTAAGGGCACTTTCATGGAACTTTGTGACTTGCTTTCCCCTGCCCTGAAGCGCCAGAATACCAGGATGAGAGCAGCCCTCACAGTTGAGAAGCGAGTGGCGATAGCCCTGTGGAAGCTTGCAACGCCAGACAGCTACCGGTCAGTGGGGAATCAATTTGGAGTGGGCAAATCTACTGTGGGGGCTGCTGTGATCCAAGTTGCCAGGGCAATGAGAGACCTGGTGATATCAAGGGTAGTGACTCTGGGAAACGTGCAGACCATAGTGGATGGCTTTGCTGCAATGGGATTCCCAAACTGTGGTGGGGCGATAGACGGAACCCATATCTTGGCACCGGCGCACCAAGCCACCGACTACATAAACCGCAAGGGGTACTTTTCAATGCTGCTGCAAGCCCTGGTGGATCACAAGGGACGTTTCACCGACATCAACGTGGGCTGGCCGGGAAGGGTACATGATGCTCGCGTCTTCAGGCAGTCTCTTCTATTTCGAAAGCTGGAGGAAGGGACTTTCTTCCCGGACCAGAAAATAACCGTTGGGGATGTTGAAATGCCTATCGTTATCCTTGGGGACCCAGCCCACCCCTTAATGCCATGGCTCATGAAGTCGTACACAGGCAGCCTGGACAGTAGTCAGGACCTGTTCAACTACAGGCTGAGCAAGTGCCGAATGGTGGTGGAATGTGCATTTGGGCGTTTAAAAGCGCGCTGGCGCAGCTTACTGACTCGCTCAGACCTTAGTGAAAAGAATATCCCCATTGTTATTGCTGCTTGCTGTGCGCTCCACAATATCTGTGAAAGTAAGGGGGAGACATTTATGGCGGGGTGGGAGGTTGAGGCAAATCGCCTGGCCGCTGATTACGCGCAGCCAGACACCAGGGCGGTTAGAGGAGCACAGCAGGGCGCGGTGCGCATCAGAGAAGCGTTGAAAACCAGTTTTGTGACTGGCCAGGCTACGGAGTGAAACTTCTGTTTGTTTCTCCTTGGTGAACCCTCCGCCCCTCCCCCCCCCACCCGGTTAACTCTACTTCCCTGCAAACCAACCACCCCACCCTCCCCTACTACCCTCCCCCCTTCGAGCACCACTTGCAGAGGCAATAAAGTCATTGTT
>NW_020680753.1:0-2624 GCF_002925995.2 Terrapene triunguis
GAATCCCAGAGCTGGGGGGTAAACCAAGGTCACAGTCAGAAGGTGTAACTTAGAGTCAGAGCTGGCAGTCAGAAGCCGAAGCTGAAGGGTTAACCAGAGTCAGTCACAGTCAGAAGGCGTTGATGAGGGTCCAAAGCCAGTATAGGTACAAGCTGGGGTTGGGACTGGGACTTGAGCAGAAGCAACACTAGGAGCAAGCTGGCCTTGCCTCTGACACCAGAGCTGAGGATCAACACCAGTAAATAAAATGGCAAGAGAAGAAGAGCAAGATCTACTGGACCTCTAGGGGAAGTTTCTGGAGGGGACATAGGCCGAGGGATGAACCCAGAGAGCAGTCCATGCATAAAAGCTGATGGTGCTACCAGAGAATTCCACCACATCCAATTACACTGGTCTACAATTTTTGAGAAGTCGTCTGCTTCAGAGATAAAATGTGCTATTTATTATGTATTTTGATGTGCTGAATTCAAATATGACAATTAAAACAACTGATTGGCTACTGTTTCTAAGATATTTAAGTTTTTACATTTTATGTCTATGTATATTGTGTAGATAGAGTTTTAATCATAAATTGTAAACCTAGGTCTTTTCATGTGTTTATGGTTGCGTTACATGATATTTCACCTGTCCTGTTTATGTAACACTTTAAAAATCAGCAAAAGGGTTATATAAATAAAATTTATTATGAAACAAAAGGCAAAAAAAACTATTATGTACATAGTTTAGTCCTATTCAGTGTCTACTCGGTGCTTCTTGGCTTGTCTCTTGTATTCATTAAATGGAGCATCTCTTGTCACTGTCCAGCAATAGTCTGCAAGCATTGATGGGCTCCATTTGCCCTGATAGCGTTTCTCCATTGTTGCAATGTCCTGGTGAAATCGCTCGCCATTCACTGCTCCGCAGTTCGGTGGAAAAAAATCTAGATGAGAGTGCAAAAAATGTATCTTTAGTGAGATGTTGCAACCAAGGCTTTTATGCCTTGAGGAGGTTTTCCACCAACAACCTGTAGTTGTCTGCCTTGTTGTTTCCGAGAAAATTTATTGCCACTAACTGGAAGGCTTTCCATGCCGTCTTTTCCTTGCCACGCAGTGCATGGTCAAATGCATCATCTCGAAGAAGTTCATGAATCTGAGGACCAACAAAGACACCTTCCTTTATCTTAGCTTCACTTAACCTTGGAAATTTTCCATGGAGGTACTTGAAAGCTGCTTGTGTTTTGTCAATGGCCTTGACAAAGTTCTTCATCAGACCCAGCTTGATGTGTAAGGGTGGTAACAAAATCTTCCTTGATTCAACAAGTGGTGGATGCTGAACACTTTTCCTCCCAGGCTCCAATGACTGTTGGAGTGGCCAATCTTTCTTGATGTAGTGGGAATCTCTTGCATGACTATCCCATTCGCAGAGAAAACAGCAGTACTTTGTGTATCCAGTCTGCAGACCAAGCAAGAGAGCAACAGCCTTCAAATCGCCACAAAGCTGCCACTGATGTTGGTCATAGTTTATGCACCTCAAAAGTTGTTTCGTGTTGTCATAGGTTTCCTTCATATGGACTGCATGACCAACTGGAATTGATGGCAAAACATTGCCATTATGCAGTAAAACAGCTTTAAGACTCGTCTTCGATGAATCAATGAACAGTCTCCACTCATCTGGATCGTGAACGATGTTGAGGGCTGCCATCACACCACTGATGTTGTTGCAGGCTACAAGATCACCTTCCATGAAGAAGAATGGGACAAGATCCTTTTGACGGTCACGGAACATGGAAACCCTAACATCACCTGCCAGGAGATTCCACTGCTGTAGTCTGGAGCCCAACAGCTCTGCCTTACTCTTGGGTAGTTCCAAATCCCTGACAAGGTCATTCAGTTCACCTTGTGTTATGAGGTGTGGTTCAGAGGAGGAGGATGGGAGAAAATGTGGGTCCTGTAACATTGATGGTTCAGGACCAGAAGTTTCATCCTCTTCCTCTTCCTCATCTGACTCAAGTGAGAATGATTCCGGTGCATCAGGAACCGGCAGTCCTTCTCCGTGGGGTACTGGGCGTATAGCTGATGGAATGTTTGGATAATGCACAGTCCACTTTTTCTTCTTTGACACACCTTTCCCAACTGGAGGAACCATGCAGAAGTAACAATTGCTGGTATGATCTGTTGGCTCTCTCCAAATCATTGGCACCGCAAAAGGCATAGATTTCCTTTTCCTGTTCAACCACTGGCGAAGATTTGTTGCACATGTTTTGCAGCATATGTGTGGGGCCCACCTCTTGTCCTGATCTCCAATTTTGCAGCCAAAATAAAGGTGATAGGCTTTCTTAACCATAGTGGTTATACTGCGCTTTTGTGATGCAAAAGTCACTTCACCACAAACATAGCAGAAGTTCTCTGCACTGTTCACAGACGTACGAGGCATCTCTGCTCACTTTGGCTAAACAGAAATGTGTCCCTTTGCAAAATCAAACACTGACAAATAAGAGAGCACGACACTGTATGATTTCTAGAGCTGATATAGGGCAATTTGTTCAGCAGAGTGATGTAAGCTTCGTTATGATTGCATCATCCATGACTTCTAGGAATAACATGATGCAATTCATATCATGTATGACGCAATACCAGCTTCAGATT
>NW_020680754.1:0-1932 GCF_002925995.2 Terrapene triunguis
CTAGATCAGTTCATGAAGGACAGGTCCATCAATGGCTATTAGCCAGGCTGGGCAGGGATGGTGTCCTCAGCCTCTGATTGCCAGAAGCTGGGAATGGGCGACAGGGGATGGATCACTTGATGATTCCCTGTTCTGTTCATTCCCTCTGGGGCACCTGGCACTGGCCACTGTCAGTAAACAGGACACTGGGCTAGATGGACCTTTGGTCTGACTCAGTCTGGCCATTCTTATGTTCTTAATTGATTGTGCTGATACCTGGCTGGGGACACCAGTGCGTCTTTGTCTCTGAAGAACTGGTTTGAGCCTGCTTTTCTAACCTTGGAACATGTTACAGGAACGTTATACAGTGGACACTTATAACTTCACATACAATGTCGATACACACGTTTTACCATGACACTAATGTTCGGCAGATTATGAGGTTTTTAAAATGACACCTAACGAGGCAAAGTTTGTACAAAATTTATCATAGGCTTGTAAAAGTGGGGACCATAATAGTACAGACCATCACAGCCTCATTACTCAGACTAATTTAAAATCTCTCAGTCCTTAACGAACGTGTTTTATTGTTTTATCTAATCCAGCGTGTTTGAACTGAAGTGTTGGGGAAACTCCATTTGGGGTGGCAAGTTACGTGTGTATTTTTTCTATTAAAGCAATAATGGACTTTACATAAAAGTGTATTGTCCAGGGGAGAGCTGGCCAGTACAGGACGCACATTTCAGGGGGGACAAAATCCAGTGTAACCAAGGCTGGCAGGAGGAAAGTTATGGCTCACTGCAGCGCATGCAGACAGAGATGGGTAGTGACCTACATGCTGCAGGCAGTTTGTGAGCCGCCCCCCCACTCACCTCAATGGTGCAGGCCTTGAGCAGCGCGATCTGGTCCTCTCTCGTGAGCTGCAAGAAGCCGGGCACCTGCTTGGCGAAGTCGACGATCTCCTGCACCGAGATGATGGCCAGCTCGGTGAAGTGGGCGAAGCGCTGCTGTCGGGCCTCCCGGCTGTTGGGGTCGGTGCCCAGGGGCCATGGCTGAGGGGGGACGAGGAGGACGCGGGGCGGTGAGACACACAGCATCCCGAGGGGCACCCAGTCCTGGATACCAGGGACACCCCCAACCCCGCCCCGCGTTGGGAGCACCACAGGGCCTCCCAGACATGGAAGCTGGGGGCGGGGGGCTGATGCCCAATGATGCCCAGATCAGGGGGGGAAGCCAGGCGCAGCATCCTCCCCATGATGCCCAGATGAGGCGCTCGGGGGACACCCTGTAATGAAGTGGGAATTCTTGGTAATACTTTTACGCCACCCCTGCATGCCTCGGTTTCCCTCCGTGCTTTACAGGGCTCCCCCATGGGGGGGAGGCGAAGGGTTAACGGTGCTCGTGGGGCTGAGTGGGAGACACGGTGGGTGGGCGGGTGGAGGTGGGGGCTGGTCCCAAGCTGGGGTGTCGTTCCCCCCCCCCGGCCCCTCACCGTGACCTTGGGCTGGTCGCTGAAGGAGCGCTTGTTGCACTGCTGTTGGGCAGCCACCAGCTGCTGGATCATGAGCTCCTGCTGGGGGCTGAGCCGGGCCGGCTCGGCGAGGGGCGTGGGGGGCAGGGGGGGCACCTGCGGCAGCGGCGCCTCCCCTCCCGCCCCCTTCTGCTGCTGCCGCCGCACCTTCTTCTTCCGCAGCTGCTCCTCCGACAGCACGCCTGGAAAGAGGGGGAGCGGGGTCAGGGGGGCCCAAAACCTCCCCAGAGCCCCCCACACCCTCCCCAAAGCCCCCCAATCTCCTCCCAAAGTCTCCCCAGTGCCCCCTGTCCGGCCCTCCCCAGTGCCTCTGTCCCCCCCACACCCTCCCTGGTGCCCCCCAATCATCCCCCAAAGCCCCAGCTACCCTCCCTGGTGCCCCCTGACCCTCCATCCTCCCCAGTGCCCCCCAATCTCTCCTC
>NW_020680755.1:0-8995 GCF_002925995.2 Terrapene triunguis
GTGTTTTATTGGCCTTATCAATGCACTAACTGCAATTTTTCATTTAAAACTTCCTTCGGTCGCTTGGAAGGTCTGGTCTGCATGACGATTGCAAAAGAAATACCTGTAACAAACTAGCTGAGCGACTTAACTAGGTGGGTCTTTTAGTAAAAGAATTCAGAACTTGTTATGTGTGTTATCAATCAAACTGAAGCCAAAATTACAGCTTAATGATAAGGTTGTTTTACCAAGCAGGCATCACAGATTAGTTTTACTTACAGTGGTGAGGAAAATAGAGTGAAAACTAGAATAAGGAAGGTAGGAAAAATTAAGCCCAAGTTTGACTCAAACTTCTGAAATTTTAGCTGACATTGGCAATATTTGTGTATGGTGCTTGCATTCTTTTAATCACATTCAAATAGTCCATCAGATTGGACTACTATTGTTACCGCCTGAGGGGCTCGAGGCGGACTTCAAATGGTCCGTTGGCCCGGTGTGCTTAGCACCAATAAAGACACCGAGGGGAGAAAGCAAGCCAAGTTTATTTCAGAGCTCTGAAATGACACTAGGAGACCAGCATGTCTCAAATCCAGTGCCACAAATACAAATAACTTTTACCTTTTTATACCCCAAGCTGTTTCTGTGTAAGTCTTTGTCTGTTAACTCCCTCTTACTACTCCCACCCCTCCCTTCTCTAGCCGTTACAATTAGAAAAGTTCCCATACGCCTGCTTATCTTTCGGCCTTGCAAGGCCTGTTTACAGCAGCTGCCTGCTAGAAAAGCTGACCCTTACATTTCTACTTCAGCCTATAAGCAGTTAGCCTAAAAGTAGGTGAGAGTTCACAAGATGGAGTCTGGGGGTTCAAATAGGCCCAGAGCAAAAGAGCTTCATCGACACTTTGGCCTTCCACTCTCCCGAGTTACCTGGTAGCTATGCCCAGTGGCCCCCCAACACTATGGTATATATAGTTCATAGAACAGGTTAAAAATATGAGGCAAAGTGAGCTAGTAAAGTGTAATGAAAACCAGAGAAATCTCACAAATTAACTGAGATTATTTCCAAATGCAGAACAATCTCAAGCAAGGTGAGCCCACTAGACCAGGTGTTCCTTAAATGTTATCCTCTCCTCAGCTGAGGCCTGATCCAAAGCCCATTGGATTCAACGAGAGCCTTTCCAATTGACTCCAACAGGCTTTAAATTAGGCTCAGAGACTGCAGTCAATTTATTTACTACAAAACCTACCTCAACCATAAATCATAGAATCATAGAAGATTAGGGTTGGAAGAGACCTCAGCAGGTCAACTAGTCCAACCCCCTGCTCAAAGCAGGACCAATCCCAACTAAATCATCCCAGGCAGGGCTTTGTCAAGCCAGGTCTTAAAAACCTCTAAGGATGGAGATTCCACCACCTCCCTAGGTAACCCATTCTGGTGCTTCACCACCCTCCTAGTGAAATAGTTTTTCCTAATATCCAGCCTAGACTTCCCCCACTGCAACTTGAGACCATTGCTCCTTGTTCTGTTATCTGCCACCACTGAGAACAGCCTAGCGTATCTACCTCTCCCCCCAGCTTAGTGTCATCCATGAACTTGCTGAGGGTACAATCCATCCCATCATCTGGATCATTAATGAAGATGTTGAACAAAACCGGCCCCAGGACCGACCCCTGGGACACTCTGCTTGGGACCGGCTGCCAACTAGACATCGAGCTGTTGATCACTACCCGTTGGGACCGACGATCTAGTCAGCTTTCTATCCACCTTATAGTCTATTTATCCAATCCATACTACTTTAACTCGCTGGCAAGAATACTGTGGGAAACCGTATCGAAAGCTTTGCTAAAGTCAAGGTATATCATGTCCACCGCTTTCCCCATATCCACAGAGCCAGTTATCTTATCATAGAAGGCAATCAGGTTGGTCAGGCATGACTTGCCCTTGGTGAATCCATGTTGACTGTTCCTGATCAACTTCCTCTCTGCCAAGTGCTTCAAGATGGATTCCTTGAGGACCTGCTCCGTGATTTTTCCAGGGACAGAGGAAAACATTATTTTGTGTTCTCACAAATGTCTGAAAATGTGGTTTTTCACTGGGTTTGCTGGAGATTTGATTTTTTTCTCCTCCTACTCCTTCTCTATTGGCATTATTTCCTCAAAAATTGTATCCAGTAGCCTACTGAAGAAGGAAAGGAAACCAGTCAGTGGTGAAGACTTGACTTTCCAGCCCTGGAGAGGATTTTAAACAAACATATTTTCTGTGTTACCTTCAGACACATTTAGGGTCCGACTCATTAGTGCCTTCATGCATCATCAGGATGATTTGGTTAGTCATTCAGTTTTAAAAAAAAAGTCTGATTTGTTTTTCTGTCTGTTTCACGGTGTTTATAGTGTATTTTCCACACTACCTCCAGTCCTGTGAAATAGTTGTTGGAAGCAGTCTTCATGGCTGGGAGATAGAAAGAGAACTTCATGCAAACATGTGTGCCCAAGCATCCAGGGTCAAAAGGTCATTAAAGGAGATAATTGAGAGTGTCAATATTAGCAATTTTGATGACATTTTTTCTTTAAATATCAAAATTTCAAGGAAAAAACCAGGGTCAAAATTTTGTAAAAAATCAGGTCCCATTTTTCAAACAGCTCTAGTCTCTAAACATGAATGGATCGTACCTGGCACTAGAATTCTGCTAAAGATATTCTCCAGGAAGTGTGGGACATGACTGTCCACCAGTACCACAATGCAATGGGGAAAAAAAGGACAGAAGGAACAGGGGATATGTTTTTAGGGATGGTGTGTTGGTGCGCGACTCATCACTGCGGTGCCTCCTGCTGGCTGTCCAGGGAATTAGTACTGCGCCCTCTTCTGGTGCTGTCTCACCCGCTATCACCTCTGTTCTTGGATACACATTGCTCCCAGGACTACGGCATCCTCTTCAGTGACACTGCTCTCCTCTCATTCTGGGGGGATCTGCAGTCTACTTTCTGGCTACTCCCTTCAGTGGCAAACTGCAGTACACTATCTTCCCACGTGGCTCCTGCACCCTCTTTGCCCTTATGTCAGGGCCTGCAGCCTGCCAGGATCTGCCTTTAGCTCCCCGGGTCTCTGCCTGCAGCACTGCTCTGCCCAGGGTGCTTGCTGCCCAGGGTGCTTGCTGCCCTCTGCCTGCATGACAGCCAGTCCTCCTCCCTCCTCAAGCTTCAGGGAGTGACTGACCCTGCTCTATTCTGCAGCCCTTCTTAAATGGGCCTGCCCGGCCCTGATGGGCTGCTCCTCCTAGCCCTCTCCAATTGGTTGTCTCCTGCACAGCCTCCCTAGGATCCTCTCTAATTGGCTGCCTGTTGCACAGGGTCCCTAGGGTTCTATTAACCCTTTATGGGCTAGTATGGGGCAGACGCCCCATCACAAATGGGCACACAGGAGATCCAACTTGTAGGCCAGCAAGGTATGGCAGTAATGCAAAGCAATGTGTTCAGACCCTCACAAAGGACTCAGGAGATTGATTAAGGGTGGACTTGGCCAGAAAGATAATTGTTGAGAGCCACAGAGATTTTGGCCATAACTGGCCAGTGGAGAATTCCAGAGCAGAAGGGAATCTCACACCAATGGTGTATATCAGAGCAGGCCCTCTTCCAGAGGCATCCAGTGGGGAAATAGCACAGGTAGAGGGAGAGTCAGAGATAGAGATTGGCAGGAAGACATGAAAGGGAAACCTGAGAACTAAGCAAAGAGCATGGGTTGGAGTTGAAGGTTGTAAACATGTGCTCCACCTCTCCAGTCTACCCCAAACTCTGCGTTTAAAATCTTCCAGTCCTTTGCTGAGCTTGTGACCTCAATATCATCATGTGGCAGTAAATTCCACAGGTTAATGAAGCATTGTTTACAAAAGAAAATAATTGTTTTCTTTCACTGTTAGTTTGGTGCCGTTCACTGTCACTGAATGGGGACAAAGCTAGAGGGACACCCAAAGTGGTCAGAGGAAGAGACAAGAGGCCCAGGATTTGGAATGATGTCAAAAGCAAAGAGGGGGATCCAAAGGAAGAGGCAAAGGTTGGATGCAGACTTGTGATGGCTGGGAGAAGACGAAGGAGGAGGGTAGCGGGAGGAGACAGAGTTCATGGGAGTAGATGAAAAGAGTGAGGCGGAAGGGAATAGGTGGGGACATCTTATAGAAGTTACAAGGTCAACCTATGGGAGGAGCCCTCAGGATTCACGGACATGCCCACTGCTGGGGTGCCCAGCAGGGAGTTGCTGAGAACTCCTCACTGTGGAAGTGCCTTGAATCAGGATCTGCCCCAAAGTTTTTGAGCACACAGTGATCATGGAGAAAGAGAAACTCCCCAAAGTCTGGTTCCACTGGTGCAAAGCACAGAGCAGTTGAGTTTGGATTTGTTTTCTGGCTGAATTAAGCCCATAATGGTGGTGGTTGTTGTTTTTGTAATAGTAGGGAGCTCTGTTAGCTAAGCCACTCCAACTGCAGAGTTTAGGATTAATTCCTTTGTACATCTGCTCTAACATATTTATCAATTTTGGAAATTAAAAAGGATGAAGGGAACAACCAGTGCCATTTCCTGCCCCACTGAGTCTTCTGGTTTAATATGGAGTATCACCACTGCCATCTGTAATGAAGGTGAAAGAGAAAAGCTGAACAGCCGCTGCTTCTTCTCCATCCATTCGCACTTGTGCCGACTAAGGAGATTTCCAGAACAGCACACTTGTAATAGCAGCACTGCTGTAAATGCACTTTTACAATAACAAACTCTGCCCTCTTGTGAGAGAAAGACACAAAGCTAGTTTCAGACCTGTTGCAAACCCCCTGATATCAAATTTTCTTACACTAGGTCCTTTGATTTATAGTGTCATGTAGTTATCAAAGTATCTCACAACAGTGTAAATCAGGAGTAACTCCACTGAAGTCAGAGTTTCACTGGTGTAAATCTGACCTCATCTACATCAGTATCAGGTTTCGGTATCTTATTGGAAATTAAATTGTCCCTCAGATACTAAACTACAACAAAACAACATTCTTCTTTCCCTCTGTGCTCAACACAAGTAAACAAGAAAGGTTCCTGCACAACAATGTGTGTTTATCTAGGATCTTACTATTAAAATGTATTCTGGAGTATGTCTAAGTATCCAGAGTGTAATCTATTTCTTTCACATCATAGGCAAGACTGATAGCACTGCCTATTAATAAGGTTGCCCCAATGTTCCTTCTTTCTGTTGCTCATAATTTTGCCAAACCTTAACTGTTTGGGCTGAAATTTTCCATGCCAGTTCTCTGCCTCAGGTTGATTTATTTATTAATTTATTTTTAATGTTTCAGCCAAAACAGTTCAGCATTTCCAAGAATGATGGCAAGGGAAAAAAAAAATGTTGGTTGGTTAGGGTTTTCTGTGTGGGAACAGGAAACCAAGCAGAGCCTTCTGAGCAACCAACTCAGGAACCTGCAATATCCTGGTGAGCACAAACCCCAGCGCCATACCAGCAATGTGCAAACTCTACTTCTTTGACCCAGCTGCTCCTCAACACCACCCCCCAAAGTGAACAAACGGACATAAAAAACCCCACACCATTAACAAAGTCCAGTCCCTACTGATAGTAGCCAAGAAGAGGAAGAAATATATCTGAATGTGTACGCATTAGAATTTTGGGAGTCACTCATATATGACAGTGAAGAGGGCAATAGATATCCCAAATGTTGATGGTCTGTAAACAAAGGCTCTAGAGACAGAAATTTCTCAGCAGGATATTGGTGAAAGCATGCCCAGTTATGCTATGAAAAACAATTCTTTTTAAGTCTTGAAATATAACCTCTCTTCTCTCTCTCTCTCAGCTGATTTCCTCTCCTTATTTAATCCCCCTTTTCTAACATGGAGTACTTTCAGTCTCCTGTAGTAAGCCATCTATATTCTATACTTATGCCCTCTAGTTAAGTACTTAAAGAAGAGATGGCAACCCACACAAACTGTACAGGGCAAAGGACAGTATCATGCAGTGTCAAATGAAGCTGTCTCTGAACATGTCATCCATCAGCAGAGTTGTAATTGTCTTGATGTTATACCTATGAAAGAAATGCATTGGATACATCTTAGCTTTTATAAATAGACACATGGCCAACATCAACCAATGAAAAATTAGCATTTAACTATCAGCAATTACACAATGCACTTCTAATGATACAGCACTGAAATGGACTAGAATAATTTGAGTTGAGTGGAAACAGTGATCAATCACTGAGATACAAAACAATAATTTGGAAATAGTATTGGAGGGAAAAGAAAAGAACTTAACAACAGAACTCAACACTTCAGCAGCACTTCATATTTTTCAAATCACTGTACAGACATTAACTAACAACATTAACTCGAAGGCGAATTCCAGACTATGACAGTATAAGTAAAAAATGAGTATTTATAAAATTTAGGCCAGCAAAGGAAGAAAGGAATGTGCTCTGGAGAGAGACTCAATTAAGTCTGAAGGATAAACTAACTTTGATGCGTGTCTTTAAACAGACCGTTCTACATGTCTGCTTGGAAGAGTAATATAGAATAGGAGGAAGTAGTGGCAAGATGTCAAACTGCTCCACTAATTGTGGAGCCCTCTAATTTCATATTCTGCTATTAAAGTCCAGGACTTTTCACTTCCAAGCAGCTTTTGGGATACAGGAATTGCCATACTAGGACAGACCAAAGGCCCGTCTAGTCTGCTACCCTGGGAATGTCTGTCCTGAATTTATACCTCTGTGTTAAGGGAATTCGCCATCATTAATCCTGGATTGACCTTTCAAAATAAAACAAGTTTCTACAACTGCAGAAGGAGAGCTCTTGACCTTGGTGGTGCAAGAAAAGTGGAAAACCTTGCTTTCCTGGAATCGCCATTACCAACGGAGTCTCTGTATACAAATCCCCAACAACATTCCTTCTATCAATAAAAATAAAAAACCCAAAACAACCACCTCGTGCAGGCTAGATAACTGTTAGGCCAGTTGTTCCCAAACTTTAACAACCTGTGAACCCCTTTCACTAAAATGTCAAGTCTCGCGAACCCCCTCCTAAAAATGAATATATCCAGGGATTTTCTCCTTTACCTGAGTATAAATTATAAAAGTAGTGATCTTGGAAATATAAAATTTGTTTTTATGACATGCTTATTACACACTATTTATTATTAATTATTATTCATCATTACAGTATTTTATTACATTATGAAAACGGAAACACTCTTCCAAGATCTCACTTTCCTTTCGTAGCTTGTATCACTTTGAATAAGCCTGTTATAAGACAAGGCTCCTATGTTTCATCAAAGAGTATCAGATGTGAAACAGCATGAAGGTATTTAAGAAGACAACTTGAAGAGTTCCTCCTACACAAGCATTCAGGTCTTGAGCAGTCCAGGCAAACAACACATGTTACAACAAAGCTTAAACTTATTGTTTTTAAAATTATTATGAAGAACACTAGCTGCCTATTTAATTTTAGAAACAGAAAAAAATATCCACTTCCCTTTCCATTTCTTATTTAAACTTCAAGACTCATTATCTCAGTGTGATAGATATGCTTGCTTTGATCTGCTTAGCTCTTAGAAGTCCAGGGGCTCTGGGCTGCTGGCCCTATGGGGTCCCTATGGACAGCTCTGTCCGCCATTAGGGAATTTTTTCCCAAGAACCCCCTGTAACGTTTCGTGAACCCCCAGGGGTTCATGAACCCCAGTTTGGGAACCACTGTGTTAGGCAATACATCAGCAGGGAGTGAAGCACTGCTCTACAACAATGTACAGCTTATCAAGGACTGCATTCACAGGGAGGAAGGACAAGGGGGGATGAATTGTACTGATGGACTAACAACCCCACCACAAGCTCCACAAGAGAGGAGGAGGGTGTGGTCTTTTAACTATAGAGAATGCAGTACACATGGAACTGGGTGCAGGCTTTCAGCTTTGCTCCAGGAGAGGATCTCCAGCTTTCCTCCTCAGACCTTGTTTCCATAGCCTCATGGCTGAAAGCCTACTGAGGCCTCTGCTTACCTTAAAAGGCACAATACCTTTATTTCATATCAGTTTTATTATGGACATAATCAGGGCTGGATTAACTCTCCTGAGGTTATTAGATTTTGTGGGGCCCCTGAGGGTTTGGAATGTGGGAGTGGGCTCAAGGCTGGGGCAGGAGATTAGGGTGTGGGAGGGGGTGCAGCTCCAGCTGGGGGGGTGGGCTCTAGGTGGGGGCCAGGGATGGGACAGGGGGTTGGGGTGCAACAGGAGGTTCGAGGTGCAGGCTCTGGGTGGGAGTTTGCATGTGGGAAGGGGCTCAGGGCTGGGATGGGGGTTGGGAGGGGATGAAGGGTCTGGAGTCTGGGAGGGAATTTGGGTGGAGGAGGGGGCGGGGGGGCCAAATCCACAAAAACTAAGCAGAAATTGGGCTTGTTTTACGCTGAGTTGGCTGGTGCATTGCATGTTGGCTAGCTTTTTGGCTTTCAGGACTTTTATAGTAGCTTGTAGCTTCTTGTTTTTTGATTGGCTCCTGCCCCTGGCCCGCCACTGGTCCTAGCCAATCAGAATGAAAGCTTGAATTTGGTGATTTTGGCTCTGTCTAGCTACAGTGTGTGTGTGTGCGTCCCCCTGTGTGCCTGACTGTGCGTGGCAGCATGCAGTGCACCTGACTGTGCATGGCAGCGTGCTGAACGTGTGTGTGCGTCCCCTCCCCTGCCCTTGAACACCCCTTGCCTAGGGGCCTGTCAAGGCTGAATCCCCACTGTGGCACTTGGAGTGCAGAAGATGGGGGCCCACAAGGATTTTAAAAATTAATACTGGCCACTCCAGGCTTGTATTAAACTCCCAAGGTTACAGCTTTTCTCTGACCTTGGCTTGGTAAACGCTGCCCCCACCCAAATGCAAATAAAAAAAAAATCTCTTTTTGAACCCAGGAAGGCACACTTGGGAATTCCTCCCTGGGGGGTACCCTCAAGCCCTTTCACCACCCCCCTCCAGGGAAGAGCTGAGAAAGAAAACAAAGGAAATTAGCTG
>NW_020680756.1:0-1380 GCF_002925995.2 Terrapene triunguis
GAGATATTGTCCAGGACAAACTCCTGTGGAAAATGTTGGGACAGTGTTCAGTGTAGGTGCCCCCTGAAGCTGTTGGCTCTCCCCAAGGCACAGAAACCCAGAGGACAGTGCAGCCCTGAAACAACCAGTCCCCCTTACTCACCATTTTGAGGCTCCCGTGGGATGTGTGTACTCTGTTTCGGACGGGAAAATTATGCAATTGTGTAGACCCTGTGTGTTTTCTACTCCTTAAGTGCGGGGGAAATCATTACTCTGTCTGGTATAAACAATGCTGCCTCTGTTAAATGTTGCATTTTGCCTATACAGCAGCATCAACCTTGAGACCTCAGCCGTCCCTCTTATCGCCTGCTCAGAGACTGCAAAGACTCAGGAAGAGACCGCGAAAAAGCAAAGAAGACATGCTGCAAGAAGTGCAGCACTCACTGCACAGCACACCACACAGGACATACGCGAATCTGTGATTGTACCGTTCCCCACTCCAGCCCCCTGTTTATTTTCAATAAATAATTTTTTTTCCTTTTCAATAAATGGATTTTTTGTCTTTGAAAACATTCTTTATTATTGCATAAAGTAAAAGACTCCTTAGCCCAGGAAATAAACAGGCTCTGCAAGTCTGCTTGTCTGCTTAGCAAACACTGATTCCTAAAGATTGGAACTACTGCACTTCACTCCCATGCAGGGCACCAGATATCACTGCTGGTTTTCAGCCTCAAATTGCTCCCTCAAGGCATCCCTAATCCTTGCAGCCCTGCGCTGGGCCCCTGTAATAGCCCTGCTCTCTGGCTGTGCAAATTCAGCCTCCAGGTGTTGAACCTCGGAGATCCATGCCTGAGTGAAGCTTTCACCCTTCCCTTCACAAATATTATGGAGGACACAGCACGCAGCTATAACTGCGGGGATGCTGTTTTCGGCCAAGTCCAGCTTCCCATACAGAGATCGCCAGCGGGCCTTTAAACGGCCAAAGGCATACTCCACATTCATTTGGCACTGGCTCAGCCTGTAGTTGAACCGTTCCTTGCTGCTGTCAAGGCTCCCTGTGTAGGGTTTCATGAGCCACGACATTAACGGGTAAGCGGGATCTCCAAGGATCACAATGGGCATTTCAACTTCCCCTACTATGATCTTCCGCTCTGGGAAAAAAGTCCTGGCCTGCATCTTCCTGAACAGCCAAGTGTTCCGAAAGATGCGTGCGTCATACACCTTTCCGGGCCAGTCTGTGTTAATGTCAATGAAACGCCCACGGTGATCCACAAGCGCCTGGAGAACCATAGAGAAATACCCCTTCCGATTAATGTACTCGGATCCTAGGTGAGGTGGTGCCAGCATAGGAATGTGCGTCCCATCTATCGCCCCTCCACAGTTAGGGAACCCCATTTGTGC
>NW_020680757.1:0-5152 GCF_002925995.2 Terrapene triunguis
CCGAGCTTCTTAACCCTTTACAGGTAAAAGGATTTGGAGTCTCTGGCCAGGAGGGATTCCATAGCACTGCACACAGGAGAGCTGCCACCCTTCCCTTTATAGTTATGACAGGCCCATTTCACAGCCAGGCATTCCTTCTCCACCACGGCGTATTTCCGTTCCCTAGGTAGGAGCTTCCTACTGAGGAAGAGGACGGGGTGTTCATCATCTCCGACCATTTCGGAAAGCACCGCTCCCAGCCCTACTTCAGAGGTGTCGGTTTGTAGGATGAACTCCTTCCCCCAGTCTGGGGCTACTAGTACAGGGTCTGTGCAGAGGGCCATCCTCAGATCCGCAAAAGCGCCTTCGGCTGCAGCAGACCATTTTACTATGTCAGGGCCCCGAGCTTTTGTTAGGTCCGTTAATGGGTATGCCCTGGTGGTGAAGTGGGGAATGAACCGCCTATAGTACCCCACTAGTCCCAGGAATGCTCTGACCTGTTTCTTCCGGAGTGGTTGGGGCCACTTCTGTATAGCTTCTAACTTGTTTAGCTGGGGCTTCACCACGCCCCTCCCCACTATATACCCAAGGTACTTGGCCTCAGCTAACCCGATCGAACATTTGGAGGGATTGGCAGTCAGCCCTGCCTTCCTCAGGGTGTCCAGGACTGCTTCCACCTTCTCCACATGAGTCTCCCAGTCGGGGCTATATATGATGACGTCATTGAGATAGGCTGTCGCGTACTTTCCATGGGGTCGCAACAGTTTGTCCATTAGCCGTTGGAAAGTAGTGGGGGCCCCATGCTACCCAAAGGGGAGAACAGTGTACTGATATAGTCCTTCTGGAGTTGCAAAGGCTGTCTTCTCCTTGTCGGCCTTGGCCAGGGGGATCTGCCAATAGCCCTTGGTAAGGTCAAGCGTAGGCATAAACCGTGCCTTTCCCAATCTGTCAATCAGCTCATCTATCCTGGGTATAGGGTAGGCATCAAATTGGGACACCTCATTGAGTTTGCGGAAGTCATTGCAGAACCTCATCCTGCCGTCCGGCTTAGGCACTAAAACCACGGGACTGGACCATTGGCTATGAGATTCTTCAATGACTCCTAAGGCCAGCATTTTCCTGACCTCTGTCCTAATCTCGTCTCTCTTGGCCTCTGGGATCCGGTATGGCTTAACGTTCATCTTCACTCCAGGCTCCGTGAGGATGTGATGGTGAACCTCCGTAGTCCTGCCCGGCTTTTCAGAGAACACATCCTGGTTGCGTTTGATCAGGCTGATCACTTCTGATCGTCGTTCCAGAGTCAACTCCGGGGATATCCCCACCACGTCGGGCTGGTTGCTTTTAGGGGATGGCACCCCCAGCGCAACCACCGGAGCTTCTCTATCCTGCCAAGGTTTCAGCAGATTTATATGGTAGATCTGCTCCAGCTTCCGGCGGCCCGGCTGTTGGACCTTATAGTCGACTTCTCCTACCGCTTCTATTACCTCGTACGGCCCCTGCCACCTGGCCAGGAGCTTGCTCTCGGCCGTGGGTATGAGCACCATCACCCGGTCCTCCACCTGGAACTTCCGGGTCGTTGCTTGGCGATTGTAGTTTGTCCGTTGTTTGTGCCCCTTGGGCCTTCTCCACGTGTTTGCGCACAAGGAGGGTGACTTGGGCTATTCTGTCTTTCATCTGCAGCACATGTTCAAAAACGTTTCTCCCAGGGTTCGGCTGTTCTTCCCAGTCTTCTTTAGCCAGGTCCAGTATGCCCCTGGGGTGGCGACCATATAACTGCTCGAAGGGGGAGAATCCAGTGGAAGCCTGAGGAACCTCCCATACGGCAAACAGCAAGTAAGGCAGCAGGGCGTCCCAGTCTTTCCCGTCATGACTAATCACTTTCCGTAACAGGTTCTTCAATGTCCTATTAAAGCGTTCGACCAGGCCATCGGTCTGGGGATGGTAGACCGATGTTCTAAGGGTCCGTATGTGGAGCATTGTACATAGGTCCTTCATCAGCTTAGACACAAAGGGGGTCCCTTGGTCCGTCAGGATCTCCTTAGGTATTCCTACGCTGGAAAAAATATGGAGTAATTCTTTGGCTATGGTCTTGGACGTGGTATTCCGTAGGGGTACGGCCTCGGGGTATCGGGTGGCATAATCTAGTAATACCAGAATGTATTGATGGCCCTGGGCTGACTTTTCCAATGGCCCTACTATGTCCATAGCTATACGCTCAAATGGGACCTCGATAATTGGCAGAGGTACCAGAGGGGCCCTTAAGTGCGGTCGGGGCCCATGTATCTGGCATTCCGGACAGGATGTGCAATATTGCCGGACCGCTGCATAAATGCCAGGCCAAAAAAACCTCTGTAGAATTCGATCCAGGGTCTTATCTACCCCTAGATGGCCCCCGAACAGATGGCTGTGGGCCAGATCCATTACGGCTCTTTGATGCTTCCGTGGGACCAAGAGTTGTTGGATGACTTGCTCTTGGACCCGGACTACTCTGTATAGCAGGTCGTTCTTAATCATATAATATGGCCCCGGGCCCTTAACTCTTCCCTCCACGGGGACCCCATTTACCTCGACTACTTCTTTGAGAATATTGTGGTATATGGGATCATTGGCCTGATCCTGCCCAAAATTCCCACGTGCTGTCCCCATTTGTCCAAACTCTGGGGGGTCTACCTCCGTCTCCCCCTCGGGGAAAGCCCCTGGGGAACCTGGTCCGGTGATAGGGTTGTTGATCGCCGACCCAGTCCCACTGTCAGTCGAGCCCCTTCTTTCCCCTACAAGCATAGATTTCTGGCACTCGGTCAGGACCCTCATCCCCCTCCTTTTATCCACCCTCCATTCCCTCCTAGTCTTCCTGGACTTCCCCGGTGGGGAGAACAAATCCTGGCTAAATTCATGGAAGGCCGGGGGAGGGTTAACCATCTGGGCCACACCCTGGGTCCCAGGGTCATTATTTTCTTCTACCTCCTCCCCAGGGAGTAGGCTATCAAACCCCGGGAAGTCTCGTCAGATAAGGACAGAGTAGGGGAGTTTTGGAACTACTCCCACCGTCAACCTAGTGGGGGTTCCGGGAACTTCTATTTTTACGGGGATGGTTGGATAATAGTTGACATCCCCATGCACACAGGATATTCCCAAGCGTTTAGCCCGGGATAGTTGGTCCTGCCCGACCAGCTTCCCCGAGACTAACGTGATTGCACTTCCCGAGTCTACTAAGGCTGTGGTCTTTATACCATTCATCTTAACTGGCCTAGTGTATCTATGAGGGACCATCGCAACCCCGACTAGACTTATTAGATCACATGGTCCCCCTATATCTCCCAGTTTGCATTGCATAGGCTCTCCTAGATTCGGGCATTGGGCAGCGATATGCCCCAATTCGCCACAGGCATAACATCGGTACCCTGCTCGGGGCAGCCCCCTATTTTTCGGGCTGCTGGGCTTTATCTCTCGAGTCTTTCTCCCCCAGTCCGCAAGTCTCTCCGGGACCACTGGCTGCTCTTCCGCCTCCTTCCTCCCCTCCATTGTCCGGCCTGGCGCTAGGGCAAACCGGGGCCTCGGTGCAGAGACTGGTCTCCGATTCTGGCGCCTTCCTTCCCCGGTGGTCCGAGAAAGTTCTCGGGCTGCTAAGTGTCTCTCTACGAGGGCAACTAGTTCATCATACGAGGAGGGATCATTTTGGCAGATCCACCCTCGTACGCCTGGCGGCAACCCCCTCATGTACCTGTCTAACACCAGGATTTCCACTACTTTCTCCGGCCCATGGGTCTCAGGGCGGAGCCACTTCCGGGCGAGGTGGATCTAGTCAAATAGCTGGGACCTCAGCACTTTGTTGTCCCGGTTCTTCCACTCATGGAAGCGCTGGGCCCTTATGGCCGGCGTCACCCCTGACCTCACCAGGATTTCCGCCTTCAGCGGGGGGTAATCTATAGCTGCTTCTGTGGTCATATCGAAATAGGCCTTCTGAGCCTCCCCACACAGAAATGGAGCCAGGATTACTGCCCACTGGTCTTGGGGCCAGGCCTCCCACAGTACTGTCCTCTCGAATGCAAGGAGATACGCCTCTATATCGTCATCCGTTGTCATCTTCTGTAAATAGTTGCTTGCGCATAGCGGCCGGGTCCCCTGGGGCCCGTGCATCAGCGTGGTCAGGGCTTTCAACTGGTTCACTACTTCATTCAGGATGGCTCGATCTTGGGCTGCCTGGTTCATCAGCAATTGGTGTGTCTCCTGTTGGACACTTACTGACTCTTGCTGGGCCATCGTCTGTACTCTGGTAGCCTCTTGTTGGGCCTCAGTGGCCTGAATCAACGCCTTCACTACGTCCTCCATTTTTTTGTGTGTATGATTTACCTTGCCCTGAGATGGTTTGCCACAGCGCCTCACTACATCCCACTCCTGACACCACGTGTGGCAAAGTACCTTCTTCTCCTCAGCAGGCTCAGTCCTTTTTAGCCTTGGAGACACAGGCTTGGGCAAAGCAAATCCTTGTAGGTAGCACAGGGTCTGGCTATTCCTTCCCTCAGTCAGTCCCTTGTGCTTGTTTATCTTCCCTTCTGGGGACAGAGTGCAGCCTTCCTTGCAGGAAGGGTTCAGAGCCTTGCTGCTCCTAGCTTACTGGCAGCTTCCCTGCTTCTCTCACTCTCTCTCCCCTCCTTTCCATGCCGGGGAGGGTTTAAAAAGGTCCCAAGCAGTTGGAGCCAGCTGAACCTAATTAGTTCCCTGGTAACCCCTTGCCTAGCTGAACCTTATTTCCCCATGGTTCTCTCTCCTCAGTGGCTTGGGAGAGGCCTTTTTAACCCCCTGGGACTGATTACTACCCCCCCCCTTGTAGCTGTTTGTCCTGGGTTTGCCACACTAGCCTAATGCTTCGGAGACAATCAGATCGTATTAAACACATGCAGAGAGAGAGAGAGTGAGAGAGAGATCAAGAGTGTTCATAGATTCCTAGATCCCAAGGCCAGAAAAGACCAGTGTGAGCATCCACTCTGACTGTCATAACTATAAAGGGAAGGGTAGCAGGGCGATGTTTTAAATGTAATGAACTGGGGCATATAAAGGCCCACTGCCCCAAGAAACCCAACCGATTACAGTTCATTACACCCCAGTCACACCAAAGATCCCCAGATCCAGATGCCTCTCTCATACCCTCGGAGCGAAGGGAAACCTTGAGAGT
>NW_020680758.1:0-1560 GCF_002925995.2 Terrapene triunguis
TGGGGGGCACGGCTGGGTGGGGAGCTGTGGGGGGACGCGGGGTGAGCGGGGGGGTTGTGGGGGGCACGGCAGAGTGGGGAGCTGTGGGGAGGACATGGGGGGCACGGCTGGGTGGGGAGCCGCGGACAGGGAGCTGAGGGGGGGACGTGGGGCGAGCGGGATGGGCCGCGGGGGGATGTGGCTGGGCCGGCCCTGCCCTGAGCAGGTCCCTTCTCGACCCCGGGCAGATCCAGGACGTGGTTCCCATCAGCAGCTACGACGCGGCCGGGACCTTCCTGCTGCTTGGCTGCCACAACGGCTCCATCTACTACGTGGGTGAGTGGGGCGGGCGGGCGCAGCCTGGGGGGCAGCCTAGGGGAGGCGGGGCGGGCGCAGCCTGGAGGGGTAGGGGCAGCCTCTTGTCCACCAGCCCCAGGGCCCGGCTCTGCCAGCTGCAGAGGGGCCGCATGGGGGCCTGGGCATCAGGCAGACGCAGGGGCAGCGGGTGGTAACTGATCCCCCGGTCTCCTGAGTCCCAGCCCAGGGAACTAACCACTAGGCTGCGTGGTGATGAGTGTGGGGGGAGCCTCATTCTGACCCCCCCCACGCTGGCCTCGCCAAGCCCTATTGCCGCCTTGTGCCATGGAGGGCGCCCGCGTGCGTCTCCGGGAGGGGCAGGGCACCAGGCCGGAGGGCGGGCCCTGCGGGCAGCATGGGGATAGCCCTGGCCCCGCTGGGCTGACAAGTGGCGGGGCAGTGGCCAGGGGGCTGCAGGCGCTGGGCCTGCGCTGATGCCCCCCCCCCGCCCCCCCCGATGTGCAGAAGTTCCCCCTGCCCATGAAGGACAACGACCTGCTGGTGACGGAGCTGTACCGCGACCCCTCAGAGGACGCTGTCACCGCCCTCAGCGTCTACCTCACCCCCAAGACAAGTAAGGGGCCTTACCCACCCTCACCCTACCCCAGGCTCTGCCCCGCCACCCAGCCACTCCGCTCAGCCGCAGAATCCAGGGTTCAGCCCCACGCTCCAGTAGGAAAAGGACTGTCCCCGGTCATCCACGGAGTCAGTAATGGAACCCAGGAGTCCTGGCTCCCAGCCCCCCCTGCTCTAACCCACTAGCCCCCATTCCCCTCCCAGAGCCAGGGAGAACCCAGGAGTCCTGGCTCCCGGCTCCCCCGGCTGTGGTTCCTATAGTGCAGGGGTAGGCAACCTATGGCACGCGTGCCGAAGGCGGCACATGAGCTGATTTTCAGTGGCACTCACACTGCCCGGGTCCTGGCCACTGGTCCGGGGGGCTCTGCATTTTAATGTAATTTTAAATGAAGCTTCTTAAACATTTTAAAAACCTTATTTACTTTATGTACAACAATAGTTTAGTTCTATATTATCGACTTATAGAAAGAGACCTTCTAAAAACGTTAAAATGTATGACTGGCCCGCGAAACCTTAAATTAGAGTGAATCAATGAAGACCCGGCGCCCCACTTCTGAAAGGTTGCCGACCCCTGCTCTAGTGCATTGGATGTTCCAAGGCCCCTCCTCATGGCCCCCCACTGAACTGTGGCTCGGGGGCAGGGCCCTG
>NW_020680759.1:0-2150 GCF_002925995.2 Terrapene triunguis
ACCGGTTGGGGAAGTCCTTCCACTGGGAGGGAATGGGCAAGGACGTTGCTAATTATGTCCGGTCTTGTGAGGTGTGCCAACGAGTGGGAAAGCCCCAAGACCAGGTTAAAGCCCCTCTCCAGCCACTACCCATAATTGAGGTCCCATTTCAGCGAGTAGCTGTGGATATTCTGGGTCCTTTCCCAAAGAAGACACCCAGAGGAAAGCAGTACGTACTGACTTTCATGGATTTTGCTACCCGATGGCCGGAAGCTGTACCCTTAAGCAACACCAAGACTAAAAGTGTGTGCCAGGCATTAGCAGACATTTTTGCCAGGGTAGGTTGGCCCTCCGACATCCTTACAGATTCGGGAACTAATTTCCTGGCAGGGAACATAAAAACCCTGTGGGAAGCTCATGGGGTGAATCACTTGGTTGCCACCCCTCATCACCATCAAACCAATGGTCTGGTGAAGAGGTTTAATGGAACTTTGGGGGCCATGATACGTAAATTCATAAATGAACACTCCAATGATTGGGACCTAGTGTTGCAGCAGTTGCTTTTTGCCTACAGGGCTGTACCACATCCCAGTTTAGGGTTTTCACCATTTGAACTTGTGTATGGCCGCGAGGTTAAGGGGCCATTACAGTTGGTGAAGCAGCAATGGGAGGGGTTTACGCCTTCTCCAGGAACTAACATTCTAGACTTTGTAAGCAACCTACAAAACACCCTCCGACACTCTTTAGCCCTTGCTAAAGAAAACCTAAAAAATGCTCAGAAAGAGCAAAAGGCCTGGTATAATAAACATTCCAGAAAACGGTCCTTCAAAGTAGGAGACCAAGTCATGGTCTTAAAGGCGCTCCAGGCCCATAAAATGGAAGCGTCGTGGGAAGGACCATTCACGGTCCAGGAGCGCCTAGGAGCTGTTAACTATCTCATAGCCTCCCCCACCTCCAACATAAAGCCTAAGGTATACCATGTTAATTCTCTTAAGCCCTTTTATTCCAGAGGATTAAACGTTTGCCAGTTTACAGCCCAGGAAACAGATGACGCGGAGTGGCCTGCAGGTGTCTACTACGAAGGAACAAGGAATGGTGGCGTGGAAGAGGTGAACCTCTCCACGACCCTGGGACGTCTGCAGCGACAGCAGATCAAGGAGCTGTGCACAAGCTTTGCACCGATTTTCTCAGCCACTCCAGGACGGACCGAACGGGCATACCACTCCATTGACACAGGTAATGCTCACCCAATTAGAACCCCACCCTACCGGGAGTCACCTCATGCCCAAGCGGCTATACAAAGGGAGATCCAGGACATGCTACAGATGGGTATAATCCGCCCCTCTAACAGTGCATGGGCATCTCCAGTGGTTCTAGTTCCCAAACCAAATGGGGAAATACGCTTTTGCGTGGACTACCGTAAGCTAAATGCTGTAACTCGTCCTAACAACTATCCAATGCCACGCACAGATGAGCTATTGGAAAAATTGGGACATGCCCAATTCATCTCTACTTTAGACTTAACCAAAGGGTACTGGCAAGTACCACTAGATGAACCCGCTAAGGAAAGGTCAGCCTTCGTCACCCAGGCAGGGGTGTACGAATTCAATGTACTCCCTTTCGGGTTGCGAAATGCACCCGCCACCTTCCAAAGACTTGTAGATGGTCTCCTAGCGGGATTGGGAGAATCTGCAGTTGCCTACCTCGATGATGTGGCCATTTTTTCTGATTCATGGACAGAGCACCTGGAGCACCTGGGAAAAGTCTTCGAGCGCATCCGACAGGCAGGACTAACTGTTAAGGCTAAAAAGTGTCAAATAGGCCAAAACAGAGTAACGTACCTGGGGCACCAGGTGGGTCAAGGAACTATAAATCCCCTACAGGCCAAAGTGGATGCTATCCAAAAGTGGCCGGTTCCAAAGTCAAAGAAACAGGTCCAATCCTTCTTAGGCTTGGCCGGATATTATAGGCGATTTGTACCACACTACAGCCAAATCGCCGCCCCGCTGACAGACCTAACCAGAAAGAAACAGCCAAATGCAGTTCAGTGGACTGATAAGTGTCAAAAGGCCTTTAACCAGCTTAAGGCAACACTCATGTCTGACCCTGTGCTAAGGGCCCCAAACTTTGACAAACCGTTCCTAGTAACCACAGATGCGTCCGAGCGAGGC
>NW_020680760.1:0-1895 GCF_002925995.2 Terrapene triunguis
CGGGAGGTTGTGGAATCTCCATCTCTGGAGATATTTAAGAGTAGGTTAGATAAATGTCTATCAGGGATGGTCTAGACAGTATTTGGTCCTGCCATGCGGGCAGGGGACTGGACTCGATGACCTCTCGAGGTCCCTTCCAGTCCTAGAATCTATGAATCTATGAATCTATGAATAAACTAAAGTAACAATTTACCAAGGGTCATGGTGGGTTCTCCGTCACTGACAATTTTTAAATCAAGATTGGATGTTTTTTAAAAATCTGCTCTAGGAATTATTTTAGGGAAGTTCTATGGTCTGTGTTATACAAGAGGTCACAATAGATAATCACAATGTTCCCTTCTGGCCTTGGAATCTATGCCCAGGTCTACACTAGCGGGGGGGGAGTAACCTAAGATAACCAACTTCAGCTACGCGTATCTTAGGTCAACTTACCTGGCCATGAGGTGCCTAACATCCATTGATTTTAATGGGTTTTAGGTGCCACAGATTCTTTTGAGAATCCCACTAGGTGCCTAAATAGTTTTTAAAATCTGGTGCTAAGTGTCTGCAAGAGACTAAAGGCCTGAATCTGACCTCACTGACACCAGCCCAATCCCACTGAACTCCCTGTGCTTGTTCCTGATTTACACCCATTCTACAAACTGGGGAATGGAGGGACATGGAAGTTAAGTCACTTGCCCAAAGTTACAGAGCAAGACACTGGCAGTGCAGAAACTGGGACCAAGCTCTTCATTCAGATCCCACCTTTCCCATTATGTAAAAAAGATACAAATTATTGAAATGAGTTTGCCCCGGGTACAATGAAATTAGTTATACCAGGCTGATTTAATTCACAGTAAAATGTGACATTTTCATTCACATGTATATGGTTAAATTCGACCCCTTAAAAACCTCAGGGATTTAATGACAGCAGTCAACTTACTGTGCTGAGAAGTGCGGCTTTCACCCAGCTGATGTTGTGTTTGCTTTCCAACTTCAGAATACTGCTGGTCGCAAAAGGAATGATCATTGAAACTTCTGTCTAGTCTCTCTATCTGTCTACAACTAATGCCCCAATCACTGTAGTATCTGGATGACAAATGCTCAGTTACTGAAGAGCCCGTTCATTGTTCTCACTGAGACTGAATATCAATAAACTCAGACCTCTTGCTCGCTGCCTATGAGCTGCGTGGCTGACTCTGGGTGTCTCTGGTAGCAAAGGGTTGGTGCTGTAGGCAGAAGATTTATCCATGTCTGTTCTCTAAGGATGGTTGGTGAGTCACTCCCTGGAGCCCTGTTCACGCTCAGAAGCGGAGGCTCAAAGGCAAAAGTTAACTTCTCTGGGAATTTCTGCTGTTTCATGAAACTCAAGTGAGACCAAAGACTGAGAGGCAGGGGGACTTCATGGGCTGAGCTCAGGGCTAGGAGCCAGGATCACCATGTGCAGAGGATCTGTGTGTTTCCTTGACACTGAAAGTGTCTCTATGTCTATTACATTGCGCTGTGTCTGTGTGTTCATTGCGAGTTCAATAATCTGTCAGTTCCTGGCTTCCCTGGTCATCATCATGCTGATGTGAGATGCTTAGTTCTGTGCTTCTATCCCAGGCCTCACCCCTGCTGCTAGGGTGGAGATGCTTGGGGAGCCATGAAACAGCCTGTTATTAAAGCAGGATCAAAATCGTCAGCACTTCCCACCCTGCTCAGCTCTCTTTAACTTGTGCTGAACCATGCAACTATCCTGGACAGGATAGAGCCCTCTCTGAGCCTGGCCCAGATTAGGGGGTGAGGTTGAATACATGTAATAGCTGAACTCAGGTTAGTGACTTGCAGGTTTGCATGGCAGGGGGCCAATGAGAACAGAGCCCTATACTGAAATCGTTACCAAGCGGTTGAAACTTTATTAAATCTTCAGGCTT
>NW_020680761.1:0-1995 GCF_002925995.2 Terrapene triunguis
GCAACCTCATGTATCAGGAAACTGTTCCAACAACCACAGATCATTTGAGACAACAGAGTGAAAAGGACTCATTTTATAAACTAAGAAGTGATCTGAGCTTGTCTTTTGGCAAAACCAGGAGAGAAAGCCTGGAGCAAATGAATGCTCCAACACTGGAAATGTTCTTATAGCCAAAGGCCAATGAGTGATGATGCAGGAGTGGCTCTGTGCCCCCTTAATGTCCCACCCTCAACACAATCTCCCTGAAATGGGAAGGAGAGGGCTGTGGATTGATCTATCCCCTACGGTGTGTATGAGCAGTTTGGAGCAGGGAGCATTTCCATCTCTTCTTCCTCTCCCACATCTATTAAAATCTCATACAGGAAAAAGAAAGAAAGAAAGAAAGAAAGAAAGAAGGTTGTATTGATCCTATGAATTTTAGACTGACCACATGTTTACCAGCTATATGGAAACTTCTAACAATAATTCTGGGAAAGAAGATCTGGATAGTGCTAGTTCACAATGGAATGCTGGTTTCTGAGCAAAAATGCAGTACAGTAAACATGAAAGGAACAAAAGGCCACCTCTGGCTAAACAGGAAGATCACAAGTTGCAAAACAAAGAAAGGAAAAAGTTAGCGATTTTGTGGGTAGACTACCAGAGAGCATCCAACAGCGTCTCACAATCAAGGGTCATTGAGACACTGAAAATGTCCAACGTTCATCCAGAGCTCATTTCCTTTCTGCAGCAATCTATGTTTAACTGGAGCACTCGATTGATGAGGTTCAAATTAAAAGAGAAATATTTCAAGGGGATTCCTCAGCACCAGTGCTGTTTGTGGTAACCATGGTGCCACTGACATGGATGCTTGTTGAGATAACCACAATTTACCATATCAGCAAAGAGCAACAACCAGTTACCAATTTGTTAGACATGAGCAATCTGAAACTACATGAACAGTCACAAAAAGGAGCTACAGAGATTGATGATGTGTGGAAAAGTTTGGTGAAGATATAAAACTACGGGTGGGTTGGCTAACTGTATGTCAGCATCTGTAAAGATGGCCAGACTGGTACAACCTCATGACATACAGGTTAATTAAGGAACTATCTATGATATCTCAGTATTACCCCTACAAATATATTGGAATCAGGGAACTGTTGGAGCTACAGCATAAGAAAAAGTGAGGAAAGAATATTACAGATGTATAAGAACTACCCTACAGAGAAAACTCAATGGCTCAGATCAAATTCTTAGACTTAATATGTGGGGGGATGCCAGTAGTACAGAACATTGCTGGAGTGACCAAGTGGAATCAAGAGGAGAAGAAAAAATTAACATCCAAAGAAGACAGCTGCCGGTAATGCATACGATATTAGATAGCAACCAGGTCATGGACAGGATGTACATCCCATGATGTGATGAAGGAAAACCTCTGCTATCTGTGGAAGAAGCAATTGATAATGAAGACTATAATATCAAAATATATGAGGCGTTAACCAGAATAAAGATCATCTGGTCACAATAACAAGCAATGACTGAGCTGCATCCAAGCCCAAGAAAGTATGAAAGAAAGGAGAAAGCAAACTGCCAAAAAAGATTTGAAAGATTTACATAGAGATCAATGCATGGACAGTGGTGGAGAGAGATCAAACCTATTGGTGATAGAAGATTAACAAATTGATGATTGTAGAAGCATCCCTCAAAAAAGAGACAAAGCCTCATTATGAGTGGACAAGAAAAATCCTTAATTATTTAAGAAGTAAAATTGACTGACAACTGCTCCCCAAGCCGCAGAATGTGTTTTAAAAAGAAAGATATTGTGTAGCCTGTGTTGAGCAACTGCTAGAGCCTATCTGGGAGAGAATATATGAACAGACACAGTGAGGTTGCTAAGTGTCTGCACTGGAGACTGTGCAAATCCATGCTTGCCACAAACTATGTGCTATTACGAACACCAAACTGAAAGCGTTCTAGAGAAAGAAGATTTATGGGATCTGGCAATTGTCACAGACC
>NW_020680762.1:0-1070 GCF_002925995.2 Terrapene triunguis
TTATTAATGGTTCCCAATCCTGCTGGAAAGGCATAACGAGTGGGGTTCCGCAGGGGTCTGTTTTGGGACCGGCTCTGTTCAATATCTTCATTAACGACTTAGATATTGACATAGAAAGTACGCTTATTAAGTTTGCGGATGATACCAAACTGGGAGGGATTGCAACTGCTTTGGAGGACAGGGTCATAATTCAAAATGATCTGGACAAATTGGAGAAATGGTCTGAGTTAAACAGGATGAAGTTTAACAAAGACAAATGCAAAGTGCTCCACTTAGGAAGAAAAAATCAGTTTCACACATACAGAATGGGAAGAGACTGTCTAGGAAGGAGTACGGCAGAAAGGGATCTAGGGGTTATAGTGGACCACAAGCTAAATATGAGTCAACAGTGTGATGCTGTTGCAAAAAAAGCAAACATGATTCTGGGATGTATTAACAGGTGTGTTGTTAGCAAGACACGTGAAGTCATTCTTCCGCTCTACTCTGCTCTAGTTAGGCCTCAGCTGGAGTATTGTGTCCAGTTCTGGGCACCGCATTTCAAGAAAGATGTGGAGAAATTGGAAAGGGTCCAGAGAAGAGCAACAAGAATGATTAAAGGTCTGGAGAACATGACCTATGAAGGAAGGCTGAAAGAATTGGGTTTGTTTAGTTTGGAAAAGAGAAGACTGAGAGGGGACATGATAGCAGTTTTCAGGTATCTAAAAGGGTGTCATAAGGAGGAGGGAGAAAACTTGTTCACCTTAGCC
Source organism: Terrapene triunguis (assembly GCF_002925995.2). Taxonomy (NCBI): domain Eukaryota; kingdom Metazoa; phylum Chordata; order Testudines; family Emydidae; genus Terrapene; species Terrapene triunguis. The sequence continues at coordinate 747 of NW_020680762.1, forward strand.
TCTGAGGATAGAACAAGAAGCAATGGGCTTAAACTGCAGCAAGAGAGGTCTAGGTTGGACATTAGGAAAAAGTTCCTAACTGTCAGGGTGGTTAAACACTGGAATAAATTGCCTAGGGAGGTTGTGGAATCTCCATCTCTGGAGATATTTAAGAGTAGGTTAGATAAATGTCTATCAGGGATGGTCTAGACAGTATTTGGTCCTGCCATGCGGGCAGGGGACTGGACTCGATGACCTCTCGAGGTCCCTTCCAGTCCTAGAATCTATGAATCTATGAATTCTTCAGTCTTCGGGGGTTTATACAGCAGTCCCTGGAAGGAAACA
>NW_020680763.1:0-3913 GCF_002925995.2 Terrapene triunguis
GGTGTGGGCAAATCTACTGTGGGGGTTGTTGTCATGCAAGTAGCCAAGGCAATCGTGAAGGTACTGCTCCCAAAGGTAGTGACCCTGGGAAACACGCAGGTCATCATAGATGGCTTTGCCGCGATGGGATTCCCAAACTGCGGTGGGGCTATCGATGGGACTCACATCCCTATCCTGGGACCGGACCACCAGGCCAGCCAGTACATCAATAGAAAGGGCTACTTTTCAATGGTGCTGCAAGCACTGGTGGACCATCGGGGACGGTTTACAAACATCTACGTCGGATGGCCGGGCAAGGTTCATGACGCTCGCGTGTTCAGGAACTCTGGTCTGTTTAGACGGCTGCAGGAAGGTATTTACTTCCCAGACCACAAAATAACTCTTGGGGATGTGGAGATGCCTACAGTCATCCTCGGGGACCCAGCCTACTCGCTAATGCCCTGGCTCATGAAGCCCTATACTGGCGCCCTGGACACAGAAAAAGAACTGTTCAACTACCGGCTGAGCAAGTGCAGAATGGTAGTGGAGTGTGCTTTTGGCCGTCTCAAAGGGAGATGGAGAAGCTTACTCACTCGCTGTGATCTCAGTGAAACCAATATCCCCATCGTTATTGCAGCTTGCTGTGTGCTCCACAATCTGTGTGAGAGCAAGGGGGAGACCTTTATGGCGGGGTGGGAGCTAGAGGCAAATAGCCTGGCTGCTGAATACGTCCAGCCAGACAGCCGGGCCATTAGAAGATCCCAGCGGGACGCCCTGTGCATCCGGGAGGCTTTGAAAGCTAGGTTCCTGAGTGAGCAGGGCAACCAGTGACTTTTCAGTTTGTGGACAGAAAAGCTGAACCTGCCCCCGTTTCTTTACCCAGTTCATTTTGACTATCCTCTCCAGTTACATACCCCCTTCCCCTTCCCAAAAAATAAAATCATTTCGATTTTGTTAATGAACACCGTTGTCTGTATTGCTGTTTTCGTGGGAATATTTTAAACCGGGGACGCAGACTGTGGTGGGGGGCGGGTTCAGTGTTCTGATGCAAATGATGCTTCTAAACTCCCGGAATGACAGGCTCCGCACTGGTGGACTGGTTATTTCAATGGAGCCTGCCAGCACTCCTGGGGGGGACTGTGTGTATGTGTCGGCTATGTGACTTTCTGGCAGGGGGGGTAGGGTTACAGATCCCCTGATGCGTGGATCTGTGAGCCAGGATAAGGACCGCTGCATAAGATCTGTAACTGCCCTCCCCCGCCACAAACTCACAGAGCAACCCCCCCCCAGAACATGAAAAACACCTCCCAGACTGACCAGGGTAACCAGTGACTGCACTGTGTATGTGTCCTGATGCTGGACCTGACACCGCCTCTGTACCCTGCTAAAGGTCACTGTCCTGTCCAATTACCAAGACCCTTCCCCTCCTCCAGACAGACTCTCCCTCAAAAGAACCTGACTGAAACAGTAATGGACAGAAACAAACATTTTATTGCGAACCAGACATGAAACGTGGGGGGTGAAACTTGGACGGGGGCTTGTGTGAGGTGGGTAGGAAAGGACTTATGAAATTTTGGGGAATGTCAGCCTTCTAGTGCTAGAGCAGTCTGCAGGGGTTGACTGAAAGTTTTAACGGCCCTTGCTGCCCCTCCTTCTTTGGACTTTGGGTGAGGGTGGTGTGGGACTTGGTGGCGGGTGAGGGCGGTTACAGATAGACTGCAGCGGGGCTCTGTCCTCCTGCCTCCGGTCTTGCAGAACATCCACAAGGCGCCGGAGCGTGTCCGTTTGCTCCCTCATTAGTCCAAGCAGCTTTTCAGTAGCCTGTTGGTCCTCCTGACGCCACCTCTCCTCCCGTTCCATGACTGCTCGGTGCATTTGTGACAAGTTCTCCCTCCACTGTGTCTGCTGGGCTGCCTGGGCTCGGGAGCATCCCATTAGTTCTGAGAACATGTCTTCACGCGTCTTCTTCTTCCTCCGCCTAATCTGCGCTAGCCTCTGGGAGTGTGCTGACAGGCTGGGTTGGGAGACAGTCGCAGATGTGTCTGTATGAATTGTAAAAAGGGAGTGAATTCCTGAGACAGATAAATGAAATTGTATACAAAGAACCTAGTCTTTCTCTGTGAACAAGACCATGCACTGCACCTCTCACATGCGCACTCAGGACAAGGTCGAATTTTCGGCCGTCGCCTTCAGTGCCTGTGGACTTGCGGAGGTCTTGGAGTGTTCAGAGAAGCGTGGCTGGAGACCTGAACTTCTGGAGCGGGCAATAATGGTAAGCCGCAGACTTGTGGCTGCTTAAAACTCCAGCAGTAGCACTGGCCTCCTTTCACATTGAAAGCAATGCCAGTCTCTGCTGCCAGCAATCAGGACAGCATCAACTCTGCCCCTGTCCCACCCCCTCGCGGCTGTCCCAGGGAAAGATCCCTGTATGCTGCCCCTCTCCCTCCACCGCGTGGCTGTAAAGCAGTCCCAATACTAACATTCCCCTCCCTAATTCAAAGCAGGGCGTCATGAGCGACATCACCCTCCTGAGGATCCCGGACACCCAGAGAGAACGCATGCTGCGGGAAAGCATGCAGAAACCGGGGCCGTATGCCGCCATGCTACGTCGGGCCATGATCCCCGAGTACCTGATTGTAGCGTGGAGGGGACATGTCTGCTACCACGGAGGGCCCAGTAAGATCGCCCTACCCCGGAACCTGATCAACAGGCTTGAGATCTACCTCCACGAGACCTACGAGGAGTTCTCCTACGAGGATTTCTCGTCAATCCCCGGCCACATTGACCGGATTTTCGCCTAGGTGCACTGGGACTATGGAGTGGAGCGTCTTGGGCCTGGGAATCATGTAGTAACGGACATTGTGAAAATTTTTTAAAATACTTGGGACTAAATTGAGAAGAGCCTAAGACAGAGAAATCATGAAAACCCATTTGTTACCTTTGTAAATATTCCTGTTTTGCACCTGATTCTTTTTTACTAGTTTACAGCAGTTTTATAAACATACATTGTTGATAGTATAAATATTACCGTTCTGTTTTAAATAAATGTTTACATGTTTACAGCACTTACTGCTTGATCCTTCCCCTGATTCTGTGTCCGGGGTAAGGGATGGGGACGGTTGGTACGGGATCTCGGTAAGGGTGATGAAGAGCTCCTGGCTGTCGGGGAAATCAGCGGTGCCAGCGCTGTCGACTGCCTCGTCCTCCTCATCTCCTTCTTCATCTTCCCCGTCCGCTAACATGTCCGACGAGGAACCGGCCGCGGACAATATCCCATCCTCGGAGTCCACGGTCAGGGGTGGGGTAGTGGTGGCGGCCGCTCCCAGGATGGAATGCAGTGCCTCGTAGAAACGGGATGTGTGGGGCTGGGATCCGGAGCGTCCATTAGCCTCTTTGGTTTTTTGGTAGCCTTGTCTCAGCTCCTTGATTTTCACGCGGCACTGCGTTGCATCCCGGCTGTAGCCTCTCTCTGCCATGGCTTTGGAGATCTTCTCGTAGATCTTAGCATTCCTTCTTTTGGAGCGCAGCTCTGAAAGCACGGACTCATAGCCCCACACTGCGATGAGATCCAAGACTTCCCGATCAGTCCATGCTGGGGCCCTCTTTCTATTACATTGCACGGCCATCTCTGCTGGAGAGCTCTGCATCGTTGCCACTGCTGCTGAGCTCCCCTCGATGTCCAACCAGGAACTGAGATTCAAACTGCCCAGACAGGAAAATGAATTCAAATTTTCCCGGGGGTGTGGCTGGTCAGAGCATCCGAGCTCGGACTGCTGTCCAGAGCGTCAACAGAGTGGTGCACTGTGGGTTAGCTCCCGGGGCTATTACCGTCGATTTCCATCCACACCTAGCCTAATTCGATATGGCCATGTCGAATTTAGCGCTACTCCTCTCGTTGGGGAGGATTACAGAAATCGATTTAAAGAGAGCTTTA
>NW_020680764.1:0-2463 GCF_002925995.2 Terrapene triunguis
CTTGTTGCACCCAAACTAAAGAGTGAGAACTCAGTTTTTCTCCGACAATTTGGGGGCATCGTCCGGGATGGCAACGCCCTCAGAGGCACCGGCAGTTACTACGGATCGTTCCCCTTCGAACCCCATGGCGCCACGATAGAGGTAAGAGACCTTTTGAAATCTCTATTGGGGTGTCGGAGGAGGACTGTCCGTGGGGCCGTCTGTCCCTGTTGGGCTCACGCCATCCGAACTTTTGACTGTGCAGCAAGGTCAGATGCTGAGCGGCGTAGGGGAATTGTTTGCCACCCCCTGTATGCATATGCAAGGTGCATAGGTTTGCACCTGTGTTGAGGGGTTGTTACTGCCTCAGCAGGAGGGGTTTTTACCGCCTCATAGTCCGGACAGAGGGGTTGTGTACCGCCTCAAGTGATGCATCGAGGTACTTGGGAATAGTACCTGAGGTACTTGGGATAGTACCTGGAGCAAGATCTTGCTGTGTCTGTGTGTCTGTCTGTGGTGCTGTGTCTGTGTGTGCACCAGTGTGAATTGAGTGTTACCGGAAGACGCCCAGAGTACTCTGCGAAGTCTTTTGGCTCGTGACCAGAACTACTCTAACGCAAGCCCGGTAACTAGAGGATCTTTTAGGAGATCCGACCCACGGTACGCTAACTCGGCCTGGCATCGTCCGGCGAGGAGGCTGCCTGGGTCTAGGAGTGTGTGAACCCATCTTCCCTCCCCCTTTTCCACTCCGTGTGAGCCACTGACAGTCTGACCATCTCACTGGATGCAACAGAGTATGCGGCGCCGTCTCTCTGAGACTAGCCGACGCTCTTTGCTGAAGGGAGGTGTAGGAGGTCATGGTTACCCTCGTTAGTCTCTCCTGTGTGAGTACCCTGTAGGGAGAAATCCTTAGGTTATAAACCGCTAGCGCGGACAGGGCATCCTCCTCCCTGTGTGTGTGTGATTGGAAAATGGGTGGGGGACAGTCTAAGCATTCCCTTTCACCCCCTAAGGGTACCCCAGCTTATTTTATGTACGTACATTATGGTCCATCAACCTGCAGGTAGTTAGATAGTTGGAATCTTTACACGCGTGCAAATCCATCTAAACAATGCCCACTAGAAGGTACCTTCGATTTAGATAAACTTACATATCTCAGAGAAACCCTAGCTTCGCCAAAAGCCTCTGATAAGCAGTGGGAGCAATTTGTCTGTTGGTGGGAGGAAGCAACAAAGAGACTCCACGAGTCTCGGGTGCGGAGTCTAAGGGACTCCCAGGAAAAATTAAAACACCAAGTATACCATTTACAACTTAAATGTAAAGCATCAGGCAGTCTTCCTGCTCGAGCAATTCCTTCTGCTCCAGCAATTCCTTCTGCTCCTCTTTATCCCCAATTCGTTAGACCTGAGAGTGAGGAGGAAACTGCTGAAGACATTGTAGATTTTTTTTCAGTAACGTTCAGCAGCAGCAGCCCGTGCCTCCTCCTCCCCCCCCTGCCGAATGTGTCTGCTAAGGAATCTCACCCGGCAGTGTCAGTTTCACCACCACGTGTATCAGCTGCACACATTGTTCTCTCTTCTCCTGGGAGAGAAGCCTCCTCTTCACCACAGAGGAGTGATTCTGATCTTCCCAGTAGCAGCTCTCCCGAGACATCCGAACCCTCTGAGGAGGGGGGCCGTTATTTTACTAGAAGCATAGCAAAGGCAGTCCAGCTTCCTTTAAGAGAACTGCCCGGGACTACGGGACAGTTGGTTACAATGCATGCCCCGTGGTCACCCGGAGATCTGAGAAACTTGGTGAAGGAATTTCCTAATGTTAGGGAGGAGCCGGAAAAATTTAGAGACGAGCTCCACATGGTGGTTCAGTGTTATAATCCATCTTGGGCAGACATGAATCAACTCTTACGAATGATTATGCCAGCCGAAGTTCGGCAACGGCTTACTAGACAGGCAGCCTGGCCAGGTGCCGACCCTGGAATCGATCGTGATTTGACAGAGGCTAGGGACCGTCTCTTAAATTCTATTACGGAAGTTTGCCCTAAGAAGACAGATTGGACAAAGATTACTTACTGTAAACAGAATAAAGGAGAGTCCCCTGCTGATTATCTGGATAGATTGACTAAGATTTTTGAACAACATTCAGGAATTGCGCAGCCAGCTGAAAATGCTAGAGAAGCAGTAGGGGCTGCTTTTGTTCAGGGGCTCTTACCAAAGATTCAGCAGCAGTTAAGAACTATCTGCATAGGCTGGCAAACTAAGCCCCTTTCTGAATTGGTGACAGTCGCCAATCATTGTACAGCTTGCATAGAGCAGAAGAAAGAAAACACTGAAACAAAACTGTTAACATTGCAGTTAGAAACTTATCAAAACAAGGGCCGTGGGGGAATGAGAGGAGGACGAGGACGAGGCCGTGGGCGAGGAAGAGGGAAGGGTCCCTCGTATCCTGCCCAGTCCAGGCACAATGCATGTTACATTTGTGGCCAAG
>NW_020680765.1:0-5195 GCF_002925995.2 Terrapene triunguis
GGAAATGTTGGAGAAAAACAGAGTTCTCACTTTCTGGTTGGGTGCAGGCTCTGGGATGGGGCAGGGGGTAGGAGTGCAGGAGGGGATGCAAGCTCTGGGAGGGAGTTTGGGTGCAGGAAGTAGTTTAGGGTGCAGGCTCTGGGAGAGTATTTGGGTGCGGGAGGGGTGCGGGCTCTGGGAGGGGTTTGGGTGCTGGATGTGGGCTCTGGGGTGGGACAGAGGGTTGGGGTGCGGGGCATGGGGTTGGGCCAGGGATGAGGAGTTTGGGGTGCAGCAGGCAGGCTGCCCTGGGGTGGGGGCAGGAGGCCAGAGAGGAGGACTCCCCCCAGCCCTATCCCTGCCAGCACCCTCTCTGAGGGCGGCCCCCTCCTCTACCCCCCCCGCATCATACTCACCCAAGCTCCCCCAGGGTGTTGCTCAGGAGTCAACTCTGAATCGTCTGCGGGGGGAGTGAGCTGCGCTGCGCAGCTGCCTCCTCAGCCTGCCCCCGGCACTGCTCCCTTGTAGCCGGCTGTGGCTGGCGAGGGAGCTCAGCGCGGAGCTGCCCAGGGCAGGCGGGGACGCTCGGGGGAGGAAACACACAGGGGCAGCAGGCAGGGCCGGCGAGAAGACCCAGCCCTGAACATTGGTGGAGCCGGGCCCGCGGGCCCTGAATTTGCTGGAGCCCAGACAGCAGGGCCCATATAACTTGCCGCCCCTGTACGTGGAGATGGAGGCCTGACACACAAGGGGACACGTTACACTGTCCAGGGTAACCCAGGAAGTCTGTGGAGGAAAAAGGGGATGGAATTCCCATACCCATAACCCCAGCCTGGATCCCTAACCACTGACGTCTGACTCTGCCTTCCTGAATCCCCAACCCTAGATTTTCAGACAGCGCTCTTAAGGAGTTTGTCTCTCTTATAAGGAGGGGGATATAATAGGAGTGACAGGTTCCTGTTTAAATCTGCCCAGGCTGCACCCAGAGAGACCAATCACAACCCCCCTGGTGTCTGTGCACAGCCAATCGCCTGAAAACTTTCCCCTCCAACACCAGGGAAAATGACTCTTTGGCTCCATTTGGTTTTCTTTGTAGCGACTCTGGAAGGTAATTTATCCCCCATTAATACACAGGAGGGGCCGGGTATCTGGTATTATTGCTGCTGCTATCGATGTGGTGTGTGACACTTCTCTCTTCTGTCGTCTCACACCGAGTGATGCACACAGTGCCCAGTGTGGCAGGTTCTCTCACTGTTCCCTGGTTATTTTCATTCGCTCCTTCAATCTGAGGCTAATGACTGGTTTCCTCTGCTGAGTGAGCTTTATTTACAATCTCCCCTTTTTTTCCTCTCCCACCCCCAGGGGCCGCTCACAGGTGGTTCTGACCCAGTCGGGGCCAGCGCTGAAGAAGCCCGGAGAGTCCCACACGCTGCAATGTGCCACCAGCGGGTTGACTCTTAGCAGCACCTGGATCAGACAGGAGCCGGGAAGGGCTGGAGTGGCTGGTTGCTTATTATGATGAGCCGAACTCCAAGTACTATGCAGGGCCAATTCACAGCCTCAAAGTACAGCACCAACTTCTATTTAGGAATGACCAGCCTGAAAGCGGAGGACACCACCATGTATTACTGTGCCAGAGACACAGTGAGGGGCAGTGATTCTGAGCTCAGACAAAAACCTCCCCTCGTCTCATTTCACCAGACAAAAACCTCCCCTTGTCTCATTTCACCAGCCTGAAATTCCTCTGAGCATCAGACACAGCCATGGAAAGATGTATTTTAACCCCTTTTCCCTTTCCAAACAAACACAGAAACACATATATACAGACACATACAAACACGCGTGTGCACTGACAAACATACCCAGACATAAACATACAGGCCCAGACAAGCCTAAACATACGCATGAAGAAACAAGCACTCCTGTCCTGTGCTGAGAACATATGCATCGAAATTTCAAGCAACAGCCACAGACCTTTGCTGACTCAGGTTCAGGAATACATGGCCTAAGCCAGTGGTTCTCAACCTGCCACCTGTGGCTCCTTGCAGCCAATCAGCACACAGCTGCGGCCCATGTGCCATCCACAGGGCCATACAGGTACTATACCTATTGTGTGGATGTGGCCCACATAACACATAGCGATCTGCATATGTGGCCCACAATGGTAAATAGGTTGAGAACCACTGGCCTAAGGCAACATCCCTTGCTCTGAAGAGTTGTCTTTCTATTGACCTGCATAGGATATGCATAAGGGCCTATAATGTTTAACTGGCTTTTCCCCACACTACCCACCTTTTCTCACATTAACTGAGGCACCAACCCAACAGCTTTCACATCCCTGTCCACAGAAGGCAGAGGTGCAAAGGTCATAGTCTTTCTGCCTGGGAACATTTGGTGAGACTCAAGGCCCCAAACATTTTATTCTCAATGTTCATACAGTTAAAAAAAGTATATGTGCCACAGAAGGACAAAAATCTGCCCCATGCAAACTACCATGTCCAGTCTAACCTGAGGAATCAAGAGAAACAATTTCAAATCCCACCCGAGACCAACCAAATACAAGGTTATCCACTGCAATAACTATTGGAAGGCTGTGAAATATTACTTGACTCTCTTTTTTCTGCCCTATAAAGTAACTCACCACTAATAAGCTTAGAATTAAATTCTATCCATCCAAAGCTAAGATTTACTATTTAGGGTTTAGAGTTTACCTTAGGGAAGGATTAAAGTTTAGAGTTAAGACTGAGGCTTCATTTAGGGTTAAAATAATAGTTTAGGATAATAATTAGGGATAGTCTGACACAGGGATCATCAACCTTTGGCACGCGGTTCGACAGGGTAAACACCCTGGCTGGCCGGGCCGGTTTGTTTACCTGCCGTGTCCACAGGTTCGGCCGATCACGGCTCCCACTGGCCGCGGTTCGCCGCTCCAGGCCAATAGGGGCGGCAGGAAGCGGTGGCCAGCACATCCCTTGGACCGCGCTGCTTCCCGCAACCCCCATTGGCCTGGGGCAGTGAACTGCGGTCCGTGGGAGCCGTGATCGGCCGAACCTGCGGACATGGCAGGTAAACAAACCGGCTTGGCCCACCAGGGTGCTTACCCTGGTGAGCCGCGTGCCAAAGGTTGCCGATCCCTGGTCTGACATGATGTAGAGATAGGATATAAATTTGGGTTAAGGGTAGGAGTTAAAGAGAAGTGTTTGAGGTTAGGGTTTGGGTTAAGTTTACACATTTTGTTTTAGCTTTAAAGTTTAGATTTATAGTTTACTCTCAGAATTACAGTTGGAGTAAGGTTTTAGGATTAGGGTGAACAATTCAGTTTGGATGAGTTTTAAAATTTAGGGTTAGAAATTACCTTTATGGTTGGGGTAAGGCTCAGAATGTACCATTAGGTTTAAATTAATAATATATGGAGATATACCTATTGCATAGAACTGGAAGGGACCCTGAAAGGTCATTGAGTCCAGCCCCCTGCCTTGACAAGCAGGACCAAGTACTGATTTGGCCCCAGATCCCTAGTGGCCCCCTCAAGGATTGAATTCACAACCCTAGGTTTAGCAGGCCAATGCATAAACCGCTGAGCTATCCCTCCCCCATAAGATTAAAGGATGGGTAAAAGGCAAAAAATGGGGTTAGAGTTTACCCCCTGGAATTAGAGGTACTTTTAGGGCTACTGTAAGGATTTAGGGTAAGGTTAGGTTTTACTTTTCCTTTTAGGATTAAGTAAATGTTAAACTTCGTGTTAGGTCTAGGATAAAGATGAGAATTTGACCTCCTCAGAATGACGTAGGAAGTGCAAAGCCAATCATGCTCCGATCCTGACAGTGCACGGGGGTTGTACCACAGAGGGAAAATCCCGCCTCTTCTCCCTGAGTCCCAGATAACAAAAACTGAGCTCGCTCTATGACAGAACTGGTATCTCTTATAAACAGGGCGATATGCAAATAAAAGTGAGAGTCTGCTCTTTAAATCTGTGCCTCTCTCTTCCCAGGCTGCACTCAGGGAGACAATCCGCAGCCCCTGGGTCTGTGCAGTCACCAGCCAGTCCCCTGAGAACTTTCCCCTCGAGCAGGAGGAAAAATGAGTCTCTGTCTCCTCGTTTTCATTGCTGCGGCTTTGGGAGGTATTTTCTCCCCAGTCAATCTACTGAAGGGTGAGGGATTGTTCTGTGAGTGACACTGTAACAGCTGTGATTTATAACAGAGCTTTATTCTGTTACCTCGCACGTTTATTGGACAATGTGGTTAATGTGACTCATTTTCCTCCTTTGATTTAAATTCTCTCCTTCAATGTACCATTGCCTTGTTTTCTCCCTTGTCCCCCAGGGCCCGCTCGCAGGTGGTTCTGAGCCAGCCGGGGCCAGGCTGACAAAGCCCGGAGAGTCCCACACGCTGCAATGTGCCACCAGCGAGTTCACTCCTAGCAGCGCCTGGATGTGTTGGTTCAGACGGGAGCCCAGGAATGGGCTGGAGTGGCTGGCCAGGTACTATGATCCCTCCATCCACAGTTACGCCTCCTCCATCCAGGGGAGATCTACAGCCTTCAAGGACATCACCACTTTCTGCTTGCACATGAACAGCTTGAAAGCCGAGGACACCGCCGTGTAGAGACACTGACACACAGTGAGGGGAAGCCAGTCAGGGCTCAGCCAAAACCTTCCTGTCAGATGCAGCAGAGGCGGTTCGCCGGCTGGGGGCACTGACCAGACACAGACAGGAAGGAACCCAGTGATGGGAGCATCGGAGACACTGGTCAGGGGAAGAAATGCAGGTGCCTGGATTATAAATATTTGCAGGGCAGCAGCATTTCTAAATAGATTTTAATTATTCACCCTGGAATTCCTCTGAACATCAGACACTGCCATGCTAAGAGCTCTTCTGACCCCTTTTCTGTACCAGAGACAGAAAAACAGAAATACACACACACAAACACAGCGACACATCTCAACACGTAAACACAGGAACACAGACACACCAGAAGTATACACACAAACACATGCTTGCAAACGCAAAAATATATACAAACAGATATGAACAAAAGAAAACTCACATGCAATCACACACACTTAGGTCTTCAAGCACCCATACCAACACCTACACACAATCACACAATCACATAAGCTCCCTGCACACCCACATCCATAACTTCAAGCACTCACACAACTATGTACACGTGAAAACACACGTGAAAATACACACAGAAAAAGCTTTTAGACA
>NW_020680766.1:0-12358 GCF_002925995.2 Terrapene triunguis
CTTACCAAAATCCGCCTTCCTGAAATCCATTGTCTCTATTTTGCTGTACTCCCTTCTACCCTTCCTTAGAATTGCAAACTCTATGATTTCATGATCACTTTCACCCAAGCTGCCTTCTACTTTCAGATTCTCAATTAGTTCCTCCCTATTTGTTAAAATCAAGTCTAGAACAGCTTCCCCCCTAATAGCTTTTTCAACCTTCTGAAATAAAAAGTTGTCTGCAATGCAGTCCAAGAACTTATTGGATAGTCTGTGCCCCGCTGTGTTATTTTCCCAACATATATCTGGATAGTTGAAGTCCCCCATCACCACCAAATCTTGGGCTTTGGATGATTTTGTTAGTTGTTTAAAAAAAGCCTCATCCACCTCTTCCACCTGGTTAGGTGGCCTATAGTAGACTCCTAGCATGATGAACAGGAGTACTTGTGGCACCTTAGAGACTAACAAATGTATTTAAATTTGTTATTCTCTAAGGTGCCACAAGTACTCCTGTTCTTTTTGCGGATACAGACTAACACGGCTGCCTCTCTGAATCCTAGCATGACATCACCCTTGTTTTTTACCCCTTTTAGCATAACCCAGAGATTCTCAACACTTCCATCTCCTATGTCCATCTCCACCTCAGTCCAAGTGTGTACATTTTTAATATATAAGGCAACACCTCCTCCCTTTTTCCCCTGTCTATCCTTCCTGAGCAAGCTGTATCCATCCACACCAACATTCCAATCATGTGTATTATCCCACCAAGTTTCAGTGATGCCAACAATGTCATAGTTGTATTTATTTATTAGCACTTCCAGTTCTTCCTGCTTATTACCCATACTTCTCGCATTTGTATATAGGCATCTAAGATACTGGTTTGATCTTTCCTCCCGGTTTTGTCCTGACCCTCCTTTCTCTCTGCCAATATAGCCCACACTCCCTCTCGTCTCCGACCCATCTCCCAGGTCTCCATGTTCCCCACTTACCTGCGGGCTTTGCTCACCTGTCCCCGTCGAACCTAGTTTAAAGCCCTCCTCACTAGGTTAGCCAGTCTGTGTCCAAATAGGGTCTTTCCCCTCCTCGAAAGGTGAACACCATCTCTGCCTAGCAGTCCTTCCTCAAATAGCATCCCGTGGTCTAGGAAGCCAAAGCCCTCCTGGCGACACCATCTTCGCAGCCAGGCATTCACCTCCATGATGCATCTGTCTCTGCCCGGGCCCCTACCTTTGACAGGAAGAATCGAAGAGAATACCACCTGCGCTCCAAACTCCTTCACCCGTACTCCCAGAGCCCTGTAGTCACTCTTGATCCGCTCAGTGTCACACCGCGCAGTATCATTTGTGCCCACATGGATGAGTAGCATGGGGTAGTAGTCAGAGGGCTGGATAATCCTCGACAATGCCTCCGTAACGTCTCGGATACGGGCTCCATGCATTCCATGCCATGCTTGCTACTGAGAGTATCCTTTTGGAATATTCCCACCAGCAAGCATTGTGCATGATAGTAGATGTTAGCAAGATCAAGCCCAAAGTATTTTATTTTTTGTCTGTGATTCACAAGCAAAAATTCCTCACCAGCCTGTATCTCTGATTTTGTTTCTTACCATGTTTTCACTGGCCCCCTCCATTCTAATAACTGTGCCAGCCTCAATGTCCCATTTGATTCCTTTGCCTACTCTCATTTCTGGACTTTTTTCTACGCTGTCCCCTTATGTGGAATGCAGTTCTGATCTTGGTCTTGTTATGTGATCTCATAATCTTTATTGGTGGGACAGCACAGTCGCAATCAGCAAAATGATAGCTGGTAAAAATTCATTATACAAAACCATAGTCCCTTCTGATCTTAAAAATCTTTGACTATTATTATCACATAGTCATACTCAGGCCCTAGAATTTCACCTAGTGATTCCTCTAATTCGATAATTTGAGGTTGAACTAGAACATATGTTTTAGAATCTGTTTAATGCAGGAAGAGAGTACCCAGGCAGCTCACTTGCTCCTAGTGTTACTGTTACCTTCATGCTGTAACCGATGTCTCTGCAGGGTGTCCCTGTGAGTGTTATGGTAAAGCAGTCTCTTGGGTGTCTGGTAGCGTATTGAGAGTATCCCATGCTATGAAGCAAGTGCTGTAGATTCTACAAGCATGAGGCTCTTCAGGTTCTAGCCTTCAGTGGTTCCCCAAAGAATCACAGATTCTGGGTAAGTATGGTGGGTCTTGCTGACATGCTCAGGGTCCAATTGATCACCATATTGGGGGTCAGGAAGGAATTTTTCCCTGGGTCATATTGGCAGAGACCCTGGGGGGTTTGCCTTCCTCTGCAGCATAGGGCACAGGTCACCTGCAGGTTTAAAATAGAGTAAATGGTGGATTCTCTGTGGATCATGATTTAAGGATTTCAGTAACTCAGCTAGAGGTTCAGGGTCTATTTCAGGAGTGGGTGAGGTTCTGTGGCCTGCAACGTGCAGGAGGTCAGATGAGATGATCACTATGGTCCCTTCTGGCCTTAAGTCTGTGAGTCTATGTGAACTGCTTTATTGTGTCTTTCAGAAATAAACTGTGCAAATGTTCCAGGCACAAACTGACATAAACACAACACTTTTCAGTTTAGCCCCTAGGGGCAGTCCAGACCAGGGCATAAAAGTAACTGAGTCCCAGTGTAATCTCTTCACACTGTCCTGTCTACCTGCAGGTTGCAACCTCGTGTTCTCCTGATGTGGCTACTGCCAGTCCCAGAGAGCAGAGTGTTGCGCTCTGTCCAGCTATCCACCCCTACAGCCACTGCACTGCCTGCTTGTCCTGCTCTCTCTCAGCCTCTGGCTTCTTCCTTCTGAACTCTGATTGTACTTTCCTTTCCACTGGAGATTATGGAGCCCTCTGCTGGGTGGCTGTTGAACTCTCCCCAGTAATAAACCAACAAATTCATTACAATACTTTGCCCTTAAAGATGGGAAAACAAACACATTCCAGATTTCCTCTCAGATTTCTTCTTGAGCTAAGGGTCTTCCCTGTATCAGAGGGTCGATAGCCTTGTAAAGGTGGTTGGTTGGGTGTGTGCCAAGAAACACTCACCAAATCGGCACCATAGCTCTGTTACAGTAGGCCATTCTCCTAATCTTCTCATTCAAATCCCTCCTATTCCACACACAGTAATTTGTCAAACGCCATCTTCAACCCTCCAAGGTCATTCACCCCAAGAACCTTACAGGGATGCAGGAATTGCCATTCTGGGTCAGACTGCTGCTCCATTTAGTCCAGTATCCTCTTGCCAACAGTGGCCAGCACCAGATGCTTGAGAGGAAGGTGCAAAACCCCTGAATGACTGTGCACCCATGGGGAAATTGTTTTCCTAACCCCACTTTTCCTGTTCCACTTTTTGACATTTTTAAACCGTAAATGTGAAATACTATTCACAGCCAAAGATGAAAGCAAAGATTTCTTTTTGCCAAACATACAATATCCCAGAGGCTACTTTGAGCTAAAAGCTCTTTCTGGATAGAGGATTACATTTTCGACATCTGGTAGAAAAATTAGAAATACTCATATATGGCTCCTTTATAACAATTAAACTCTTCAGAATTAAGAGAATAAAAGTGTTTAGTGAAGGTGTGAAAAATATATTTTCCCCAGGGAAAATGGTTACTAATAATTAATGAAAAATGGGGACGGCAAGGAGAAGGAAGGGCAGAGCTTAATGCCATGCTCAACCGTGATTGTTACAACTTTTCCTTTCATGTTTTACCATGTTTGTGCTTTGTGAAGGTTGGGGTTCAAAAGGTGGAGGAAACAAGACACCCAGACAGATTGTGTTTCTCTACAATGATCTGTATCATTGCGATGTGGGGGCCTCAGGCAAATGATGACACCATTCCCTGCCATGTTGTTACTGTGTATTAGTGTGGAGTTATTTCACACTTGTACTATTACGTCCTGCCTTAAAATTCCATTACATCATTTATAATAAATGGTGGTGGTGTTTTTAACATCCCTGTTTCCCTTAGATATTGCTCATGTGCTTTACTGAACATGGTCAAAAATAGACATCTCCTTTGCCTGTGTTTGAATTTTTATGTGCATCTGTGCCTTTCCTAACACTCGGCAAAACAGCCTGTCTCGCTTCCAGTGCAACCTCAGTGTTTTGGGCTTTGATTCATATGCCTGATAAGCATACTGATTTCTTCATTAAATAGCCATGACTAAATCACAAAATACCCCTTTTTTTCCCCTCATGCAGGCTGTTTTCAGCCTGGAAGATAATTCAGGTATCTTGAGATATCAATACTTCAGATTAACAATGCATTTCTGTACACTGCTTGTCAGAGGAACAAAGATGACTTTTGCAGATTCCATCCTGTAGTGACAAATAATCGTTAAAACTGACTATTAAATCATAGTCAGAAATACAAGACCATAATCTTTTCAGTGGTCCAGATCAGCTCATTTTGGCAAGGCTTCTCTTTTTCCCCATTGCTTTAAAGAAACATCTGCATTCATTTGAAATGCGTTTATTAAGATATTCTGACAATGAAGTTCAAGATGATTTATAGAAAACTGCAGGGGCTCTCTTAGTTATTGAAGCATTCTTTGTAATCCCCGGATGGCATATCACTGTAGGATAGCCACTGTGCTGTAAATTGCTGGGGTGTATATAGTGTGATTCACATGTACTGAAAGAGGGCAGTGTCAAAATAGGCTTCTCTTGATTTACTTTCAGAATATATGGGAACTTTCTTTTCACAGATATGAACACTGTTCTGGGAACATGACAAACCCTCATTGTTCATGTACTTTCAGTTTAATGTATTGACCCAGCTTGAAACAGTTCTTGAGACTGTCTGCCACCTTCCCATCTGATGGTAAATGCCTTGCCTCATTTAAGGAGATTAGTCTCTGGCACTAAATCACAGAAACCTTACAAATAAGGATTTTTCCGTACCGTAAGGCAAATGGTGCACTGAGCACATACAACTTCAGAACTGTAACCTTTTAATAGAGTCTCTGTTAAAACCTGAACTTTAAGGTTGACATATTGAACTGGCAGGGTTTCAATAGGTTTGCAACACAGTTTGAGCTGTAGTGTGTTATCTTTTGCCCTTATGCTGCTTATGAGTTTACAAAAGTGACGTAATCTGAAATGCTTCAGTAGGCTTTTTGATGCAGATTAAATCTACCCATAGAGTCCGAGCACTGGTGTCAGCAGTTTGTAGTTTGTGTGTAGGGGACAATAATGACAATAGGCTTCTATTGAGATAATGGTGTCAAGTTTATTATCAATAGTAAAAATGTTCTGTATTAGAATTCATGTTTTCATTGTCTTGTTGATTTGATAGTTATTAGATTGGACTGGATATGTTTGTGATAAAGTATAATTAGCTTTTTTGAACCCTATTATTGGGTAAACGTCTTATGTCAGAATCAGAACAACACCTGATGAATTTACTTATGCCTCAGTTTATAAAATAATTTAAATAATGTAATATGAATTAATGATTGTCTTCACAAATGTTCAACAATATTAGGTAGAAATTCTGTTGCCTCTGGGTCTTGGTTTCAAATTGGTATTTTTATAAACTATTCACAGTGGACTCGGACCTTCAAGCTTGCTTTTTTCCAAAGCACTATGGTTTTGTTCATACATTATTTATACAAATTTTGATCTTAAACCTAAAAACACTGGGCACTGAACACACATACAACAAAAAGATGGTCCATGCCTCAAAAGACCTCACAATCCAAATCTATTTTAAGAGACAATAGGGTGAATACAACAGACAGACAAGGGAGCCCAAGGTAATATCATGAAGTTTTGATTAGCATAATGAGCAGGGGTCACAGCACACCAGGTCTCTAGACATGATCAAGTAAGTGCTTTGTAGGAATCATGACAGAAACAAGTGTTAAGAATGAATGTGAAGGAGGAATATATAGTAGGTTTGTGGGTTTTCACAGGGAGCTTCTTCCATGCATAAGGAGGGATGCAGGAGAAAGCACAAATGTGGTTGGGGGAAAATTGGTCTGACAGGTGATTATGACTGGCAGGGTGGAAGTGGTGATTGAGGGCTTGAGAGAGTGGGGCTGAGTTTTCAAGGGACAAAAATAATATTCTGTATTGCAATAAAATGGAGATGCTGGATATAGTCAATAGCAATGTTTTTCTAATGCTACTTTGTATCCTAAATCTTTATTTTAGATTGTTGCATGGAGTTTTCCCATGCCTTTTGCTCTGTGGTATTGCTGGGGCTGGTTGCATCCTATAGGTGTACTATCAGCCTCAGTGTTTGGGGAGAGCATAATTCATTTAGTATTATTGCCTCACATTCTGTGGCAGAGAGAGATTTCTACCAGAGATTGTGCTGGAGTCGCAGCTTTGCAGTGACCGATAATATTGAGGCGAGGAATCTGAGGGCTGGTCTACACTAACCCCCCAATTCGAACTAAGATACGCAACTTCAACTACGTGAATAACGTAGCTGAAGTCGACGTACCTTAGTTCGAACTTACCGGCAGACAGGCTCCCCCGTCGACTCCACGTACTCCTCTCGCTGAGCAGGAGTACCGGAGTCGACGGCGAGCACTTCTGGGTTCGATTTATCGCGTCCAGACAAGACGCGATAAATCGAACCCAGAAGTTCGATTGCTTGCCACCGAACCAGCAGGTAAGTATAGACGTACCCTGAGTGAGTGAAAATTAGTCCATATGAGGCTGTGGAAGCAGAGAAAGAACTGACAGGAAGGGGATGCAAATATGTTTGGGAAATGATTGTGGTTATCTCCCACATTGGGTTTTGTTACAATATGCCTTTAAAATTAGAAGTCATATGCTTGTAATGGTTTCTGCCTGATTTATGCAAATCTATGAAAATCAATGCAAAATTCAATCAACTTGTGTTTTTTTGTTAGAGGCTGTTAGCCAAGCATGTTGAAGGCACCTGTGGTATGCAGTTGTCATAATTGATTGGTGACAAGGAAAACTGCTGAGATTCAAGAAACCCACAAAAATGTTTGTAGTAGGTCAGTGAAGAGTTAGGTTTATTTTGGTGGACTCAGGAAAAAGTTTTTCTTATGTTAGCCATGAGTGATAACGATTTTCATAGCATGCTTGCACTTGCGCTCTCTCTCTCTCTCTCTCTCTCTCTCATTACAATAATGTAAAAATACTGGAAAAAACTTCATACATTAAAATGCTTTGGGTGGGGGTAGAAAATGTTGTCTGTTGTATGAAAAACATATGACTCTTTTGGTTTGCACTTGCTTTACATACAAACCAGATGTGACAATTTCACCTACCTAAAGCCCAGATCAGCTAGATTTTAATCTGGTTCATTAAACCCAGAGAAAGGCAAGAAGTTTGGTGTGGGAGATGGGGGTGGGGGTGGAGTTTCAGAGTGTATCCATATATAGGGATAGGTTGTGAGTGCTTCACGCAGATTGGAGTCCAGGGATTGGTGGAGAAATCCATGCTTGTCACTGCTGATCTCAGGGGCTCTGTTTAGGCATATACCCTGTTTCAGAACTGCTCCTCCAGGAATGGCCCCTTCCCCTGTGGCTGCACACTACTCATCTCTCCAACTGGAGTGAAAGCCACAGAGAGAAATCTAATGCTTGCAACAAGAAGGATTAATGTCTGTGCAGATTCCCACTTGTGAAACCCCTTCTGCTGAATCTTCATTCCCCTCACTCCACAATTCATGGAGCCCCCCAGCAAGTGTTTACATATAAAGGTATTCATGGCCTTGGGGTGAGGAGGGATCATGTCCCATTAGCTGCTTTTTACCACAACCTCCGGGATGCAAGACACCTGAGATTTTTTTCTGCCTTGCCATTCCTTCCTTTGTAGTGTGGAGGAGAACGTACAGTAACTCATTTGTTTGTGTACTTCGACTGATTTTCTTAAATTGGGAACAATGTCATCAAATCTGTTATGGATGCCTGTAAATAAGATCCTAAAATATGCTTTGCTAAAGTAGCATAATAGAATATGATCAGTATTCTGGGCTTTTTGAAACCTTTTAGCACTTCAAAGGACAAACCTTTTCCGGACAATAATTGCTTTCTTATCAGATGTGAGTTATTAAATATTTTGTAATATACCGCTAAAGAAATTGGCAAACTGATGGCTAGGATTTCAGAACAGACAGCATAATTTTCAAATTAAATGACATCGTTGAAGTTGTTCATGCTCTGAATGCTGGAAACATAAATTTTGGCTCGTGCTGTATGGCAGTAGGAAAGCAACATTTTAGAAGTACTTCCTTATTTTGTTGATATTCATATACAGTGACTTAACTCTCTTCACTGTGCATTTATAATCACTTCATAGCAGTCAGGCATTTAATGTGCATCATTCTAGTGTCAGTGTGTAGCCTCCTAGCCCTTTTACTTTCCTTAGCTGCATTTACTTTTCCTGTGACTGAGAGAGAAGGAGATGAATGGTTTTCTCAGATGCTGCTGTTCTTGCTACAGCATTAGAGAGCGTGGAATGCAGGCACCTCCAGACAGCTGCAACCCTTGGAGAGGGCAGGGCCGGCTCTAGGACTTTTGCCGCCCCAAGCAAAAAATTTTTTGGCCGCCCCCCCCTTTTTTTCGTGCCCCTCTGCCCCCGGCCCCACCCCAACTCCACCCCTTCTGAACCCCTTCCCCAAATCCCCAGCACTGCCTCCTCCCCTGGCGTGCTGCATTTCTCCCCCACCATTGCTTCCTGCGGGCCCCCCGCAACCTTCCGCTGTAGCTCACCTCCGCTCCGCTCTGCCTGCTCCCCGGGGTGTGCTGCCGCTCCGCTTCTCCCCCCTCCCTCTCAGGCGAGGGAGGGCGGAGAAGTGGAGCAGCGGCGCCTTCAAGGGAGCAGGCGGAGCGGAGGTGAGCTAGGGTCGGGGGGCGCAGGAAGTAACGGGGGGGGGTAGAGGAACCGCTCCCTGCTCCAGCTCACCTCCGCTCCACCACCACCGCCTCCCCCGAGCAGCCGCCGCTCGGCTTCTCATCCCTTCCTCCCTCCCAGCCTTGCTGCGCGAAATAGCGGGTTTGCTATTGAGGGAGGGGGGAGAAGTGGAATGGCAGCGGCGCGCTCAGGGGGGCAGGTGGAGGCGGAGCGGCGGCGAGCTGGGGCGGCGGGGGCACTTTTTCCCCAGGCCCCGGAGTCGGCGCCTATGATGGCTGGTGCCAGAATGCCGCCCCTAGAAATGTGCTGCCCCAAGCACCTGCTTGTTTTGCTGGTGCCTGGAGCTGGCCCTGGGAGAGGGGATGGGAGCCAGACCAGATCAGTAGAACAGGTCAGCCACTGATTCGCCGTTCGCCTCCTTAGCCCCCCCTCCACCGGCTCGCCTACTCACTCCCCGCCACTGCCCGCCCGCTCGCCTACTCAGCCCCCCTCCTTCACCCGCCGCTTGCCTACTCACCCCGCCATGAGCCGCACAATGAGCCCACCTACTCAACCCCCGCGGGCCGCACAGTGAGCCCACGCGGGCCGCATGTTGTGCAGGCCTGCCTTAAACCAAGTCTAGTTTAAGTTTTACCATATGTTTTCAGTATATTGCTGACCAAGTTTCAGATCAGAATCTGCTCTGAAGATCCAACAGCTGTTTCTTTTGTCGTCTTATGTGAAAAGAGAGAGATGGACTGGGAGAGAGAACTTGGGGTGGTTTTACCTCTCCTTTTTATAGTTCAGTCACCCTTTGAAAAGCATTGTCTTGACCATGACTCTTTGTTAAAGTTCTTTCCAGCTGAGAGCAAGGAGACCTGGAATCTGGAGGAGGAAGGAGGCTTCATGCTGTTTCTTTTCACCTATGTATGCTGAAATGCAGAAATTTTTTTTTGTCTTCTTTCTTCCTCCTCACGCTGTCTGATTACTCTGTTTACACTTATGTGCAACCTGAGATAAATACACATCCTTTTGCTTGACCAGTTCTATCTAATTGGAGCTACGTGAGTTTGAAAATGTACCTTTAATATCGTACAGGGGGAATTTCATAACTTTACATATAATGGTGCGACATACATTTCACCATATTATTGACCAGCAAGTTTAGTTTTCAAATGATACCTCACAAGGCATATTTTGTACAAATATTATTACAATCATGTGTAGGGTGTGGATACAGGGGTGAATTTGGTCACAGCTGGGGGGATTCCACAACCTCCTTTGGAAGCTTATTCCAGAACTTAACTACCCTTATAGTTAGAAAGTTTTTCCTAATATCTAACCTAAATCTCCCTTGCTGCAGATTAAGCCCATTACTTTGTATCTTATTATCAGTGGACCTGGAGAACAATTGATCAGTCTTCTTTATAATCCCTTATCATATTTGAAGACTGTAACTAGGTGCCCTTTCAGTCTTTTCACAAGATTAAACATGCCCCGTTTTTTAATCCTGTATCATTTTTGTTTCTGGCCTCTGGTCTCTCCAGTTTTTCCAGGTCTTTTCCAAAGTGTGATGCCCAGAATTAGACACAGTATTCCAGCTGAAACCTTTCCGGTGTTGAGCAGGACAGTTACCTCCCATGTCTTACATACAACAATCCTGTTAACATTCCCCAGAATATTAGTCTTTTTCACAACTGCATCACATTGTTGACTCATATTCAATTTCTGATCCACTGTGTTTACCCTATTTTGGCTTCCTTCCTTCCCCACTGTTAATATTAATTGTGTTGAGTATCTGGTCACCATTAACCTTTTTAGTGAAGAGTGAAGCAAAAGAGGCATTAAACTCCTCAGCTTTCTGGATGTCATCAGTTTATTAGTTCTCCTTTCCTGCTAAGTAGAGGACCTATACTTTCCTTCATCTTTTTCTTGCTTCTAATGTATTTAAAGAACCTCTCCTTATTGCTTTTTATGTCCCTTGCTATGTGCAGCCCATTTTGTAGTTTAGTCTTTCTGATTTTGCCCCTATGTGCTTGTGTTTTTCTTCTTTACTCTTCCTTAACATTTTGTCCATGTTTACACTTCTTGTAGGATTCCTTTTGATTTTTATGTCATTAAAGAGACCTTGATGGAACCATGTTGGCTGTTACTGTTCTTCCTAGTTGTACCTTTAATATTATCTCCTTGAAAAATGCCTGCTCTTTGAACTCGTTTTTTCCTTAGATTTTCTTCCCATGGGACCTTACCTAGCCGTTCTGAGTTAGTCTGATTTTTTGAAGCCCGTTGTCCTTATTCTGCTGCTCTCACTCTTTCCTTTCCTTAGACTGAAATCTTTCATTTCTTGATCACTTTCACCCAGATTGCCTTCAACCTTCAGATACCCACCCTGTTAATCAGAATCAAGTCTAAAATGGCTATGCCTCTGGTTACTTCCTCCACTTTCTGAAACAAAAGGTTGTTCCTAATACATTCCAAGAATTTATTGGAAATTTTGTGTTTTGCCATATTATTTTTCCAATACATGTCTGGGTAGGTAAAGACCTCCATTACTACTAGCTCTTGTGTTTTGGGTATTTCTGTTATTCAAGAATGGCTTATCCACCTCCTCTTCTTGATTTGGTGGTCTATAGAAAAATGCTACCATGATGTCAGCCCTATTTTTAATCTCTTTACTCAGAGGCTTCCAACTGTTCTGCTTCTCCTTCGGAACCAGTGTATATATTATCGATGTATAATGCAACACCCCCTCCCTTTTTATCTTGCCGGTCCTTCCTGAACAAGCTGTACTCCTCTATACCAAGATACATCTTGGCCCAGTTCCACATCCAGGTGGCTGACTTTCACTTTGATTTCCTTCTGGAGCTCAATTTTTATCTCCTTCAATCCTTGCTGCAACTCATCTCGGTTAGCAAGTTCCAAACTGGCCAAAGCCTGCTTGGACTCTATTATTTTGATGAAAAACTTCCAATCTATGGCAGTCAGGTTACTGGGGTCACCTCATTAATTCATTTTATCTTTCCAGTTTGGGAATGTTACAGCTAGGTTTCCCAAACTATCTGGGCACTTTGTAGTTGTTGCTTCAACAGATCTTAGGAACAAGTCATCTCTGAGCCCTTTCTAGGAAAATTCTAGCCCTGGCTTTAGGGCTTCAGCTTCTATTCTAAGTCTTGTTTCAAGTCATTTTGGCCATCTTTGAGTTCTGTGAGCATTGCCATTATTTGTTCCATATTGATTCAACAGCAATACCAACTCACAATTTCTTTCCTTGGAAACTGGACCCTCTGACTGACAGTGTTCTCTCTTTGACCCATGCAGCTAGTCAAACTTCAGGGGTATGTGGGTTGTTCCAGTTGGGAGGAGAAATTAAAGATGAAGTCTGGTACCTTTGATGCAATCTTATTTATTTACAAAGAATGTACAAAGTCCAGTTTCCCGGAACAGGAAACTGCACCAAAATGTCTTTCAACCATCAATTCCACACACACACACACACACACACACACACACACACACACACACACA
>NW_020680767.1:0-1371 GCF_002925995.2 Terrapene triunguis
TATACATTTTCCTCCCCATTATCTTAGTCAGCAGTCCATTCTCCTCTTAAAGCAAGGTTAGAAAACAGGTTCCCAGGTAGTTTCCCATCCGCCTCGCACAATCCCCGCTTCTACAAATCTTGAGATGTTAGGGTTAAGGTTAGCCTGTCTTCTGCTCTATCTCTTAACAACACTAAGGGTATGTCTACACTACGAAATTAGGTCGAATTTATAGAAGCCGGTTTTATAGATATCGGTTTTATACAATCGATTGCATGTGTCCCCACATAAAATGCTCTAAGTGCATGAAGCCGGCGGACCGCGTCCACTGTACCCAGGCTAGCATCGACTTCCGGAGCCTTGCACTGTGGGTAGCTATCCCACAGTTCCCGCAGTCTCCGTCACCCATTGGAATTCTGGGTTGAGATCCCAATGCCTGATGATGCAAAACAGTGTCACGGGGAGTTCTGAGTACATGCCATCAGGCCCCCCCCTCCATCAGAGCAACGGCAGACAATCAATTCGTGCCTTTTTACATGGGTTACCTGTGCAGACAACATACCACAGCAAGCATGGAGCCCGCTCAGCTCAGCTCAGCTCAGCGTCACCATATGTCATCTGGGTGCCGGCAGACGTGGTACTGCATTGCTACACAGCAGCAGCCCCTTGCCTTTTGGCAGTAGATGGTGTATTACGACTGGTATCCGTCGTCGTCGTACTCCAGTTCAATCAGAGGCACCTGGGCAGACATGCTTTGTCTCCTGGAGACTCAGTCCTGCCGGCAGTCCTATTGAACCGTCTTGACGATGATGGCTAGCAGTCGTAGTACAGTATCTTCTGCCAAGCACCCAGAAGATGCTGAGGGCTATCAGTCATGCTGCACCATCTGCTGCCAGCTTAAGATGTAAAAAATAGATGTATTCATTTGCTTCCCACTTCCTCCATGAAATCAATGGCCTGGTAAACCCAGGGTTTTGAGTTCAATCTTTGGAGGGGCCATTGTGTGTGACAGTTGTTTGTGTTTCTCCCTGATGCACAGCCACCTTTCTTGATTTTAATTCCCTGTACCTGTACGCCATGTCGTCAGTCGCCCCTCCCTCCCTCCGTCAGTTTCGCGCCTTTTTTTAGACCAGACGCCATAGCACTGGGATCATGAAGCCAGCTCAGATCACCGCGGCAATTATGAGCACTATGAACACCACGCGCATTGTCCTGGAGTATATGCAGAGCCAGGACATGCCAAAGCAAAACCAGGACAAGCCGATGAGGCGATTGCAACGCGGTGACGAGAGTGTTAAGGAAATTGACATGGACACAGCCCTCACACAAGGTACGGGCCCCAGCAATGTGCAAATCATGGTGTTACTGGGGCAGTTTCATGCCGTGGAACGC
>NW_020680768.1:0-1900 GCF_002925995.2 Terrapene triunguis
AACTTAAACTCAGCCCTGCAATGTCTAATGTTTGGGTGCCCTGCCACCCAGTGGAATCCACAGCCCTGAGTTAGGTACCCAGGCTCTGTATGTAATGCATGGGAAGTTAGGCTCCTGAGAATGGGATTCACAAAAGCCAGCAAGGTGACCAGGGAACCACCTAAGCTAGCCAATAGGAGATGCTGGGGGGGGAAGAGGAGCTAAGCCCCACCCAACAAAGGTAGTTAGGCACCTAATGGGAGGTGCTTCTGTAACACCAACAGATCCCAGTTGCTGGTGGGCGGGATTGAACCTGGAACCTCTGGAGCTTAGTGCATGAGCTTCTACTGCATGAGCTAAAAGCCATATGGCTCTTAGCTAAGGCTGTAAAGCAGACTCATTAATCTCTTTCTCCCTCTCCCTCTTTCCTTCCACTCAGGATTCAGAGCCATGAACTCTCTCCTCGAGTTAGGGCTGACCTGACTTATGGGCATTTCTCACAAAACACAGAGGTGGTGGTGGTGACTACCAGCGGACTGCCCTGCTGCAAACAATACTATGCTGAGTAGTCTTATAGGGTTTTGCCAAATGTATGTAACATAGGTCTGTGGGAAACTTGTAGTGAGGGCCATGCCATCCACACCCAGTAGGGGTCAGTCACAGGCTTTGGCAGCCCACCAGTTCTTCTTAACTGTCATCAAGTGTGATCAGAAGTAAATGTCGATAAAACTAGCACACAGGAGAGCCTTGCTGTAGGGAGAAAGATGCCACTGGTAGGGTCATGCAGGCTGCCCATGTAAATTGCTTGTAACCTCTGCTTTGGGCCAAGTTTCTGACCCCCTTGTTAGCAGGCAGCACACTCTCCACACATCTGGCCATGAATGCAAGTAGGCTGGAGCATATGTATTGGCACAATATGTGAATGATGAGTAAATTATTCTGAGTCAAGACCGTCAAAAAATCTGTCTCCTGATCTCCCTGCCCTGTCCAACTTGTGAACAGGCATCATATCCTACAAACAAATGGTTGTGCATATAGGCAGGCCAGGGGACGTGCATTGACATGAAATATGAATCCTGAGTGTAATATTCCTGGTCAGAAGCATCAGCCGGGCTATCCTTCTTGAGCTGTCTACACATAGGGTTAACAGTATGGACCACTGCTAATCCCAGTTGGAGCTGGATTAACCTACTAAAATAAAAACTGCTTCCACAGCTAGGCAAGACTGCTTGTGTGGGTCTGTTAGGCACAAATTACTGCAAGGGACAGAGAGAAAGTCGCTCCCGTGAGGAATCCACCTCCCTTCTGTAGCTCTCCCTGGAGACCTATACAAAATGAGCAATAACAAGCTTCTCTTATAGGTGAGATCTGTTGTTAATAAAACAACTTTGTAATGGTGAGATCTGTCAGCCTGTGTAATGGTGAGATCTGTCAGCTAATCTTGAAAGAAGCAGCTCCATGATGTGAATCATTCAAACTACAGTGGATAAAGCGCCAGTGATTATGGGTCCAGATTTGTGCCAACAAAGACTGCCGCTGCACCTGGGATTAATTGTGGGTATAAATCACAGCGCTGAGGTGGCTAAGGCCTAAGTGTAGGTGCAGATCATGAATGTAGCAGTCTAAGTGGTAGAATTTAAACCCACAGTTAATTCTGGGTTCACAATTTTTGAAATTGCAAACTGCACCTTCATAAACGCACTTTCCCACACCAAGCTCAGGAGATGAGTAGGGAACCACCTAAGCTAGCCAATAGCCTTTATTGAGAACGAAGCACAGAGAAATTCTTTTCTCTCCAGAGTACTATAATTAAAGCCTCAAGTTAGGATCAGTGTAGACTTTAACCACTAGCACTGGGGATCTTACATCCATGGCTGGCTTATATTAGTGACCAGCACTTTGTAAGCCCCTCTTTGATGCC
>NW_020680769.1:0-4466 GCF_002925995.2 Terrapene triunguis
ATGTGCGATATCTGACTGGGGAAATGCCTGGGCTTTCAAGTTTTCCATTGCTAAAACCAAAGGACTGATCTTTACAAAAGGAAAGTTACAAAGGAATGTTAACTATATTGGTATGGAGAACAAATAGACATAGTTAAAAGGTTCACATTCTTAGGGGTAATATTTGATAGTAAATTACTTTGGAAAGATCATATACATTATGGTAAAGATAAATGTGCAGGAAGGATTAACCTGCTTAAAAGTCTTGCTGGTACTAATTGGGTGGTGGATTAGAAAACACTGCTGATGGTAAACAGAGCCTTAATCAGACCAGTTATTGACTATGCTGCCAAGCTTTTGGGTCAGCATCAAAATCAGAACTTAAATTAGAATTACTTACAAACCCAGGCAGTACAAATTGAGTGTGGTGCTTTTATTACAACATCTATATGCATTCCGCAGATAGTTTGTAGTGAAATGCCAGTTACACTATGAATGAAACTACCGGACCTAACTTTCTGGGCCAAAATTAATGGGAACTGCAATGATGAAAGTACCAAATAAATTTGAGAATTGTTGCCAATTTGATAAGCAAACTATAGCACATGATGTTAGAACTCCACATGCCATTCAAGTTAAAGTGTGGATACAGGAGTTGAAAGACCAGGAAAAGCTGAACCAAGTCAGAACTTTTAGTCATGGGAAAATTAGTTACGGATGGAAAGTTGCATGTCCAATGTGGATTTAGATTTATTTTAAAAACTTAAGGGTAAAAAAGAGACAATAGGTATTAATAATGAAGGGTATCAGTATACAGAAGAAAAATGGAGTCAGTTTTGTCAAATATATACAGATGGGTCCAAAAAAGAAAAAATAAGAAAAGTAGGGACAGCATATTGTATGTCACAATTGGGAATTAGTTACATCTAAAAGAATATCTGACTATGTAGATGTCATGACAGCCAAACTAGTAGCAATAATGCTAGCATGGAATTAGATCTGGGATGTACTCCCCAGCAGCAGCGGTAATTTTTCAGATTCAATCTCAGGCCTTCTGGCAATAAAAAAGAGTGTCTCAGTACGCAGAAGTGATTTAATCAATGAAATGATATTTCTAATAACAGAGTTAGCACAGATGGACATACATGTAGCATTAGCTTGGATCCCAGAGCATATTGGGATGACAGGGAATGAAATGGTGGACAAAGCAGCTACAAATGCTGTAAGAAATGGAAGGCTGGACATAGAAATGCCCTTGAGTAGCAGAAGTTCAAAAGCCCAGCACAGAAAAATGTAAAAGATGAATGGCAAAAATTTGGATTAATGAAAAGAGTGGAAGAAGAATTTTGGAATTGTGCCCCGGAATTGAGGACTACGACATACTTCAGGTCCTAGACAGGACTAATAACACTGGTCTACAATTTTTGAGAAGTCGTCTGCTTCAGAGATAAAATGTGCTATTTATTATGTATTTTGATGTGCTGAATTCAAATATGACAATTAAAACAACTGATTGGCTACTGTTTCTAAGATATTTAAGTTTTTACATTTTATGTCTATGTATATTGTGTAGATAGTAGAGTTTTAATCATAAATTATAAACCTAGGTCTTTTCATGTGTTTATGGTTGCTTTACATGATAATATTTCACCTGTCCTGTTTATGGAACACTTTAAAAATCAGCAAAAGGGTTATATAAATAAAATTTATTATGAAACAAAAGGCAAAAAACTATTCTGTACATAGTTTAGTCCTATTCAGTGTCTACTCGGCGCTTCTTGGCTTGTCTCTTGTATTCATTAAATGGAGCATCTCTTGTCACTGTCCAGCAATAGTCTGCAAGCATTGATGGGCTCCATTTGCCCTGATAGCGTTTCTCCATTGTTGCAATGTGCTGGTGAAATTGCTCACCGTGCTCGTCGCTCACTGCTCTGCAGTTCGGTGGAAAAAAATCTAGATCACTTTCCATGAAGAAGAATGGGACAAGATCCTTTTGACGGTCACGGAACAGGGAAACCCTAACATCACCTGCCAGGAGATTCCACTGCTGTAGTCTGGAGCCCAACAGCTCTGCCTTACTCTTGGGTAGTTCCAAATCCCTGACAAGGTCATTCAGTTCACCTTGTGTTATGAGGTGTGGTTCAGAGGAGGAGGATGGGAGAAAATGTGGGTCCTGTGACATTGATGGTTCAGGACCAGAAGTTTCATCCTCTTCCTCTTCCTCGTCTGACTCAAGTGAGAATGATTCTGGTGCATCAGGAACCGGCAGTCCTTCTCCGTGGGGTACTGGGCGTATAGCTGATGGAATGTTTGGATAATGCACAGTCCACTTGTGACGGGTTGGATCACAGAAACCCCCTTGGGAGCTGCCACCCGATGTGCCAAGACTACCCCTGCTTCTGTTTTCCCTGCCAGCTTAGGACTCCAGCACCCCGTCTTGCTGAGCGAGACACTTCAGTCTGGCTCCAGACACAGACTCAGGTCTGAATCACTTGTCCCCAAGCTGCAAGTTTACCCAAAAACAGCTCACAGGAGTGTGCTTGTCTTTAGCACTCAGATGCCCAACTCCCAATGGGGTCTAAACCCAAATAAATCCGTTTTACCCTGCATAAAGCTTCTAGGAATAACATGATGCAATTCACATCATGTATGACGCAATACCAGCTTCAGATTGCATCATTCATTGTTTTGCCTAAAAAGCAAGTACTGTCCAAACCCAGTCATAGATTTATTCCTAGATCCAGTCAAAGATGTATTTTAGTCATTTCTGGTTTAAATTGAGATCCCTTCCCTTTATAACTCACTTATCCTCCGCCATTCCCAAGTCAAGGGTCGTATATACTGACCCAATAGCATATCTTGAAAACTAGAGCCAATCAACAATTTTAAGCATCATTTTCGTTCTCAGTGACCCAGAATTAGTAAAGTTTGACTACATTTATTTCAGAAGCATTTTGGCTGTAGAGCAGTGTAATGTGCTTTTGTTTAGAGTACTAATCGGCCATAGTGGCTTAAACAAAAATCTTTTTCAAATAAATAGACAGAAAGATGGCCTATGCATACTCTGTAAGGTAGAAGAAACAATTGATCACAGTTTATGGGCATGTAAGGGCTTTGGTAAAGAAAGGGAAAACATATTTGAGCAATGCAGACATTTTAAGGTAAAAAAATTCATTATTTGATTTAGTAAAAACATTGGGAAAGTGGAGTATTATTAAAAAGGGGCTTCAGAGTAGCAGCCGTGTTAGTCTGTATCCGCAAAAAGAACAGGAGTACTTGTGGCACCTTAGAGACTAACAAATTTATTAGAGCATAAGCTTTCGTGGGCTACAGCCCACTTCTTCGGATGCATATAGAATGGAACATATATTGAGGAGATATATATACACACATACAGAGAGCATGAACAGGTGGGAGTTGTCTTACCAACTCTGAGAGGCCAATTAAGTAAGAGAAAAAAAACTTTTGAAGTGATAATCAAGATAGCCCAGTACAGACAGTTTGATAAGAAGTGTGAGAATACTTACAAAGGGAGATAGATTCAATGTTTGTAATGGCTCAGCCATTCCCAGTCCTTATTCAATCCTAAGTTGATTGTATCTAGTTTGCATATCAATTCCAGCTCAGCAGTCTCTCCTTGGAGTCTGTTTTTGAAGCTTTTCTGTTGTAAAATAGCCACCCGCAGGTCTGTCATTGAATGACCAGACAGGTTAAAGTGTTCTCCCACTGGTTTTTGAGTATTATGATTCCTGATGTCAGATTTGTGTCCATTAATTCTTTTGCGTAGAGACTGTCCGGTTTGGCCAACGTACATGGCAGAGGGGCATTGCTGGCACATGATGGCATATATCACACTGGTAGATGTGCAGGTGAACGAGCCCCTGATGGTATGGCTGATGTGATTAGGTCCTATGATGATGTCACTTGAATAGATATGTGGACAGAGTTGACATCGGGCTTTGTTGCAAGGATAGGTTCCTGGGTCAGTGTTTTTGTTCAGTGATGTGTGGTTCCTGGTGAGTATTTGCTTCAGGTTGGGGGGTTGTCTGTAAGCAAGGACAGGTCTGTCTCCAAGATCTGTGAGAGTGAGGGATCATCTTTCAGGATAGGTTGTAGATCTTTGATGATGCGCTGGAGAGGTTTTAGTTGGGGGCTGAAGGTGACAGCTAGTGGTGTTCTGTTATTTTCTTTGTTGGGCCTGTCTTGTAGGAGGTGACTTCTGGGTACTCGTCTGGCTCTGTCAATCTGTTTTACCTGAAAGACACAGGGCAGAGTGAGAGGATAGAAACCTCTGAGAAATGAGGGATTATAGTTGGTGGCTGCTATAAACTGTTCAGTCAAGTCTGCTTCACCATAAAAAAGAGAAGAAGAAGAAGGAAAAGAAAGAAAGGGAGCTTCAGAGAGAGAGTTTGCTGTTGCTCTCTGGGCACAAAGAGGGTGGGTAGGAGGAAACCCAGGGGGAAGCAAGAGCCATGGGTTCCTGTCCC
>NW_020680770.1:0-6214 GCF_002925995.2 Terrapene triunguis
GCAGGCGTATGGGAACTTTTCTAATTGTAACGGCTAGAGAAGGGAGGTGTGGGAGTAGTAAGAGGGAGTTAACAGACAAAGACTTACACAGAAACAGCTTGGGATATAAAAGGCAAAAGTTATTTGTATTTGTTGCACTGGATTTGAGACATGCTGGTCTCCTAGTGTCATTTCAGAGCTCTGAAATAAACTTGGCTTGCTTTCTCCCCTCGGTGTCTTTATTGGTGCTAAGCACACCGGGCGACGGACCTTTTAGTCCGCCTCAAGCCCCTCAGGCGGTAACAGTTTTGGCGTCCCTGGGTGGGCTCGAGGCTGAAATTTAGCCTTGCCCGGATCCCTCCTGGTGGCCGACAGATTACAGCGACGACCGACGCCCAGCGCGCACCGGTGACTTCATCGGGGGCCTCGGCAGAGACGTGGTTTGCTCGACCCTGGAGGGCACAACGGTGCAACGCACACAGACAGTGGAGAAGCAGCTGCGGGCGACGGTGGGGAACCGGTCCCGTGGAGAGGGCGACGATGCAGAACCGGACCCTTGGATAAGGTAGGAACAGTCCAGTGGGGATTTTATCTGTCTTGACCTGGGGACGCCCAGAGTCTCCCTCAGTATGGGGCAGGGACAGAGTACAGCCGGCAGGGTACAGAGTACACCCTTAGAATGCATTCTGGTGAACTGGAAAGTGTTTGGATCTGATCAGTTGATTAAAAGTAAATGGAAAAGGTTCTGTACAGTTGATTGGCCTCAGTATCAGCTGGAGTGCCAAGAAAGGTGGCCACCGGAAGGATCACTTAATTGCAACATGATCCTTCAGTTGCTTTTGTTTTGTCAGAGAACAGGTAAAAGGGAATGAACATCTCTATGCGTATACGTTTATGGTGTTAAGAAATAGGACTGATATTTTGTTCAAGTGCCATTTGACTCCGACAGGCTCGGTAGTATTGGCTGCTAAACCCCAGAATCCTCCCACTGTTGTAATGCCAGAATCGGTGTCCCCTTCGGCTCCTCCACCCCCACAGGCTTTAGAGAGTACCCCCCCCCCGTGGGATTGTATCTGTTGATTACTGAGAGTGTGGTAGCCCGTCCAGGAGCACGGGATCTTGTGACAGTGTATCTCATGTTGCTTTTAACGTCTGGCTGCTTTCAAGGCAGAGGCAGGAGAATTCTCAGCGAATCCAAGCAAGTTCATTTCTGTCTTTGAAGGGTGTCTAGCTAGCCTGACTGGGATGATTGTAATATACTTATGAGAACCCTGTTGTCTGAAGTGGAGCGGAATCAGGTTATAGCCAAGGCTAAGGAGAAGGAAAACAGAAAAGGCATGATGGGGATAGAGATAGCAAGCCGTTGCCGGATGTCGCTGTCCCCCTAGGGGACTCCCACTGGAATCCGAATGAGGAGGGGGATCTGAGGCTGCTTAACTCCTATTAGGAACTGCTTATGCATGGTCTCCGACACTCAGGCCTGGTCTACACTACGACTTTAATTCGGATTTAGCTGCGTTAATCCGAATTAACCCTTCACCCGTCCACACTACAGAGCCAGTTAATTCGAATTAAAGGGCACTTAAAATCGATTTCTGTACTCCACCTCGATGAGCGGAGTAGCGCCAAAATCGATTTTGTTAATTCGAATTAGGGTTAGTGTGGCCGCACACCACCGAATTAATGTGGTTAAATTAATGGGGTAGTGTGGCCGCACACCACCGAATTAATGTGGTTAAAAACCAAATTAATGTGCTTAGTGTGGCCGCGCACAATCGAATTTATACAACCTGTTTCCCAAATTCGAATTATCTAAATTCGGATTAATCCCGTAGTGTAGACATACCCTCAGCTGTCAGGCATAACAATTGGGCTAAGCCTTATGAACTAATCCAGGACTCAAAAGAAAGTCCAGGGGCTTTCCTGCAGCGTATTCGGGATACCATCAGGCAAACTACTAGTGCAAACCCAGATGATCAGGCAACTGAGGCAATTATAAAGGGTATCTTCACCAGCCGTGCAGCCCCTGATATTAAAAGGAAATTGCAGAAGGAGGAGGATTTAATGGGAATGTCTATGGCTCAGATTTTGGAGACTGCAAATAGTGCTTATAGCCTTAGAGAGGGAGAGAAGGAAAAAAGGCAAGTGAAAATGATGGTAGCGGCGGTGCAGGTCGGCGGCAAAGTAAGGCCACAGAAAGGTGGAAGGGGCCGGGGAATGAGAGGCCGTGGATGTGGACGCCTTGGTCCCCAGGAAAGGCGCCTGGGTCGCAATCAGTGTGCCATATGCCGTAAGGAGGGACACTGGAAAAATGAATGCCCTGAAAGGGAAGGTACCCCTATGATGGCAATAAGTATGTGTTAATGGTTGGAGAAAAGGTGTATGAGTGAAGAGTGGAAGGTTCCTTTGGAAGTTAGAAGAAGTCGAGAAAGGGAGAAGAGGAAAAAGCACAGAATGAGTTAACTGAGAGGAAAATACAGCTAGCAAGCTCAGTCAAGCTGGCCTCAATCCAAGGTCAGTGTTCACAGCCAAGACTTTGCTGACAACCAAGAGGAAGGGGGGCTGAATGTGCCCAAGCAACTGAGATCAGCAAAATACTGCAAGGCATAATGAGGACAACAGAAGGGTTAAAAGGCAGTTTTGTTGAACAGTATTGGCTCAAGGATTTAAAAATTCCCCCACTCTGTTTTGACAGGCTTTGGTCAGGGACTTGGAGGAGTGGGATAATTTGTTAATTGCTGCTGTGGGTCTAATCCCTTGTCTCAGAGCTACTGAGAGTCTCCTAAACTTTATTGGACTGCAAGGATACAGGGTATCTCAAAGCAAAGCCCAAATTGCTCTTTTAGAGGTTCAATATCTGGGATTTCACATCAGGCAGGGAGAGAGACAGCTCTCAAACGAAAGGAAGGAGGCTATCTGCCAAGTTCCCATCCCCAGCAACCGTTGGCTTAGGGCATTCCTGGGCATGGCAGGCTTTTGCAGAATATGGATTCCAGAGTTTGGACTGTGGGCTAAACCTTTGTATGAATGTGTTAAGGGAGCGGAACATGACCCCTTTCACTGGTCCCCAGAAGCGGACAGGGCATGTCAGTTACTAGGTGCCTGGAAGCGTCCTGTGGCATACTTTTCTAAGCAACTGGATCAAGTTTCAAAGGGATGACCAGCCTGTTTGAGGGCGGTCGCAGCTACGGCTCTAGTGCTTGGGAGAAGCTGGAAAGCTGACACTGGGAGGAAGTGTGCAAGTGTGTGTTCCCCATATGGTCCGAGCCTTGCTGGACACTAAGGGTGGTCTTTGGCTCACACAGGCTCGGGTTGCTCGGTACCAGGCGAAGCTGTTAGAGAATCCTGAAGTCACCCTGCAGATCTGTCCCTCCCTTAATCCAGCTACCCTGCTATCAGAGACAGAGAAGCAGGAACATGACTGTTTAGAAATCATAGATGTTCAGTATTCTAGCCGCCCAGATCTAAAAGATCAGCCACTCCCAAATGCTGACTTGGAATGGTATACAGATGGAAGTAGTACTGTTGTGGATGGGCAAAGGAGGGCTGGTTATGCTATTGTCTCTTCATGATACCGTGGAAGCTGAGAGTTTACCGGCAGAAACATCTGCCCAGCTCGCTGAACTAGTGGCCCTGACTCGGGCACTCGAGCTGGCAAAAGACAAACGGGTTAATATCTTTACTGACTCAAAGTATGCTTTTGGGGTATTGCATGCCCACGCTGGTTTATGGAAACAAAGGGGAATGCTAACAGCCCAAGGCTCTCCGGTTAAACATGGGTCTCAAATTCTTCCGCCTTTAGAAGCAGTACAACTCCCCTCAGCAGTAGCAGTGGTGCATTGCAAAGCCCATCAAAGGGAAGATCAAGATGTAACCAAGGGCAATGCCAGAGCAGACAGGGAAGCTAAGCGAGCTGCTATCCTGAAATCACTAACTGAGGAGAATGCCCAAATGCATGCCCTCATCCCATCAGTGGGTGAGCTTGCAGCCCCTCAGTACTCCCAAGAGGACAGAAACCTGGCTGACAGTCTCAGTCTCCAGGAAAAAGAGGGATGGCTTTATTCCACAGAGGGAAAAATCCTCCTGCCCAAGGGCTTGATTCGACCGGTGTTGCAGGAACTGCATCAAACCACACACGCAGGCAGAGAGACTCTTATCCAGCTCATGAATAAATATTTTCTAACCTCTGGACTTAAACCCCTAGCATCACAGGTACAAGCTGAATGTTTAATCTGCCAAAAGAATAACCCTCGACCAGGAGTAGCAGTGCCTCCAGCCACCCTGGACCCTACCCCAGGCCCAGGATTGGTATGGCAAATAGACTTTACTGAGTTTCCCAGGACCCAAGGGTACAGGTACCTCCTCGTCTTAGTGGATCGATTCAGCGGATGGCCTGAGGCCTTCCCATGTCGTAACAACACTGCCAAGACAGTGGCTCTTAAGTTTGTCAAAGAAATCATTCCTCGCTTCGGCCTTCCTCAGTGGATGGAATCTGATAATGGAACACACTTCACATCTCAAAGTGGTTCAAAAGATATCAAGTGCTCTGCAGATCCCCTGGAAACTCCACACACCCTGGCGACCACAAGCCAGTGGAGTAGTGGAACGCACAAATCAGACACTCAAGCGACACCTCTCAAAGGTCTGTCAGGAGGCATCTCTTAAGTGGCCTGATGCCTTGCCCTTTGTGTTACTTCGCATTCGTGCTCTCCCTAAGGGTAGGATAGGGCTTAGTCCCTTCGAGATAATGTTTGGAAGAGCATGGCCTATGAATGGTACCCCAGTTCTGGCAGGGGAATGGGAAGTTGGGTATAGGTTTTTTTTGTCTCAGTACATGTGCCCTCTGTCTGCTGTTCTTTCTTTTCTTCACAGGTACACCAAAGATTCACAGCCTCTTCTGCTGGATACTCGGGTCCACTCCCTGCAGCCTGGTGACTCCGTTCTCGTGCGGACCTGGAAGGACGAGCCTCTCCAAGAGAAGTGGAAGGGACCCCACACCGTCCTGCTTGTTTCCCATACAGCGGCAAAGGTCGAAGGACACAAGAACTGGATTCATCACTCTCGACTGAAAGCAGTGCCTGCTCCTAAACAGTGGACTGTCCAGCCTGCGGAGAAGACGGCTAACGACGATTTGGGACTTAAGCTGCTATTCAAAAGACAGTGAGGGTCACTGGGAATGCGTTGTGATCTTTCTGAACAGTCACAGCATACTCCCCGCGAGAACCCTGAACATTGGTTTTATTTTCTCACAGAAGGCGGACCTGGCCTATGTATTTGGTCTTGTTATTTTTTTGACTTGTTTAGTGTCAATTATTCTTGTCTTTTGGGTATTTGGGTTGTGGTAATTACAATATGGGTTTAGGTTTAGGGTCTCTCACAGCATTTCTTTTTATCACAGAGGCAATTCTTCTGTTACCTACTGTTTCATCCACATCACATGCAGGATGGGGAGCCATCCCTGCAGATATGGCTACCAACACATATGAGGCCCTGAAAATTGCCTTTGCCCATGAGTTCAATCTCTCCAATTGTTGGATATGTGCCCAGACTCCCCATCATTCAGCGGAATTGCCCTGGAGAGTAGTACCCCAAAATTGGTCAGACTATTGTCAAAGGTGGATGGTTACTAGCAGTAGCACCTCTGACGATTTGAGTTTGCCTATGATACCCTAGCCATAGAGAAAAGCATAAGTTCTGAGCTGTACCAGCTTCGACTGCTGGCTTTGCAGAACTGACAGGCCCTAGATTATGTGTTAGCCTCACGAGGCGGGGTCTGTGCCCTTATTGGAGAAGAGTGTTGTACCTATGTCCCAGAGTTTTCACAGGACATTAACAAGCACATCTTGTCAGCTGAACGGGCCTTTAACCAGTGGAAGGCCCAGGAAGGGGAACCCACTATTTTGGATTCCCTTTGGGGTTGGCTACCTGGTTTAGGGGAACTAGGGGATATAGGGGGAAGCATTGTTTGCATCTTGCTCACAGGTGTGGTAATATGTTTTGTTCTTGTTCTTTTGCTCATTTGCTGTAAAGTGCTCATAGGTAAGGTTTGTACCTCCCATACCCCAGAGGTTCCTTTATACCCTCTCATTGATAATCCTGATTGTATGGAGCTTAATCGCATTTTGTCTTTAGAGCATGAGAAAACTCTGACAAAGGTTTGTTGAGTGTTCTCAAAGGAGGGATTGTTGGGGGCCACTGGGCATAGCTACCAGGTAACTCGGGAGAGTGGAAGGCC
>NW_020680771.1:0-2859 GCF_002925995.2 Terrapene triunguis
AGATGTATGCCAAGCGGCTTAAGAGTGACCTGGTGGAGCTGTGCAAGCAGAGGGGGGTGCGCATTGGGCCCTTCGAGACCGAACTGAGCGGGGTCACTTCAGCCAGTGACCCAGGGAAGTTCGAACCTACCCCCGTTCCCATGGATGCCCCAGCATCCCTCCCATTCCTTGGTGAGAATTACACCAGGCCCCTCCAGTTTCACGGCCCCCCTTAGGTCGGGGGTGCTCGAGGGCATTCGCAGTTCGCATGTGGGAAGGGTTATGCGGCCTGTGCCCTTTTCCCACCCCAATACCCCTGGGGTGCCAACTGGGCTGTGGTCTTTTCCCAGCGCTCCAGTCTGGAAGTCTGTGCTTCGGGCTCTCTTGGTTCAGAGCCCCCCTTTTAACCTTGGCCACCCTCCGGAAAGGCTCCTCTAGGCTGGGCAAGGGTCCTAAAGCCGTGTTCCCCTTGTCCCGGGCCTTCCTCCCCCTCTGACAGGGGTCACAGGATCGGCAGTACTGCCGGACAGTAACAAAGACCCCAGGCCAGTAAAAGCTCCGTAGCAGCCTCTGCTGGGTACGCCAGGTTTCCTGGTGCCCTGAGAGGGGAATGTCATGGGCCCGGTACAGCAGCTGGCGGCGATACTTCTGGGGTACCACCAGCTGCCTCCTGATCCCCCCTGACTCCATCTTCCCTGGGGGAGCCCATTCTCGGTACAGGAACCCCTTCTCCCACAGGAACCTTTTCCGGCCACCTCTCCCCATGGTCTGTACCGCACCGAGGTCGGCCAGGTCCCTTATCTTCCGCAAGGAGGGATCTTTCTGCACCTCGGCCTGGAACTCAGCAGCTGGGACAGGGATGGCCATCTGCTCTCTCTCGCCGGCTGGGTCTGAAGCCGCAGCCTCCCTGAGCCGTGTCCCTGGGTGTTCCCTCCCCACCAGGTTAGGGTCCTGCGCCTCGGGCAAGGCACCCTCCCCAAGGCCAGGGCGCAGTGCTCCTCGCCGGCTCTGACTACGAGTCACAACCAGTGCATTCTGGGGGTTGCTTGGCCAGTCCTCCAGGTCCCCCCCCATCAACACCTCAGTGGGCAAATACGGGTGTACCCCCACGTCCTTGGGGCCCTCCTTGGGCCCCCACTTCAGGCGTACCCTCGCCACAGGTACCTTGAATGGGGTCCCACCCACCCCCGTCAGAGTCAGGAAGGTGTTGGGCACCATCCGATCTGAGGCCACCACCTCAGGCCGGACTAGTGTCACCTCTGCGCCCGTATCCCAGTATCCATCGACCTTCCTCCCATCCACCTCCAGGGGAACAAGGTACTCTCTCCGGAGGGACCGCCCCGCGCCCACCGTATAAACCAAAAACCCTGAGTCTGGAGCATCCAGCCCCCCAGAGGAGCTGGCCTGGAGCTCTCCTTCCTCCTTAGCAGGTGGTATTCTGCCAGCCCCCCTTCCCTGGGAGTGCCGCCTCTCGCCCGGCTGGGTCTCTACCCAGTCAACCCTCTGTGGGTCTGGTCTGCTCAGTCTGTCCCTGAGTCTGGGGCACTGGGACCATATGTGACCTCTCTGGTCACAGTGATAGCAGACCATGTCCCATGTGTCCCCTCGAGCCGGTCGGTTGTCCCTGACCCTGGGCATTCCCCATGGGAGGGGATTCCCCACATTCCCCTTTTGGGAGGTACCCGGGTGACACTCTCTCTGCATCGCAGCGGGCCTGCTCCTTTGGGACTCCTCCCTGCCAGCCCCTGACCGGCTCTTCACAAACTCATCGGCCAGCCGGCCTGCATGTCGCGGGTTCTCTGGTTTTTTGTCCACCAACCACAGCCTCAGGTCGGATGGGCACCACTCATACAGTTGCTCCAATACCAGCAGTTTAACCAGGTCCTCCTTCGTCTGGGCCCCAACTGCCCACTTGCTGGCGTATCTCTCCATGCGGACGGCTAGTTGCAGATATGAGATCTCA
This sequence comes from Terrapene triunguis, assembly GCF_002925995.2. NCBI lineage: Eukaryota > Metazoa > Chordata > Testudines > Emydidae > Terrapene > Terrapene triunguis. Next base: position 1,943 of record NW_020680771.1, read on the forward strand.
GGGGTTTTATCCTGACTCCGGAACCTTTCCCGGTACATCTCAGGAGTCAGCCCAAACTCACGTAGCAGGGCCTTTTTGAATAGTTCGTAGTCCCCTTTCTCCGCCTCGTCCAGTTGGCGGTACAATGCCACGGATTTGGGGTCCAGTAAGGGAGTGAGAACCCGGAGTCTGTCCGCAGGATCAACCTGGTGCAGCTCGCAGGCCGTCTCAAAGGCATCCAGGAAGTCATCCATGTCCTCCCCCTCCTTACGTGGGGCCAGGATGCACTTATCAAAGCTCCGTGCAGTCCTGGGTCCCCCCTCACTCACCGCAGCCGGGGTCTCGCGGCCCTTCATCCTCGCCAGCTCCAGTTCATGATGCCTCTGTCTCTCATTCTCCTCCCGTTCATGATGCCTCTGTCTCTCATCATGCTGCCTCTGTCTCTCTTCATGCTGTCTCTGGTGTTCACGATCCTCCAGCTCTCTCAGTTTTAGCTCTATCTCCAATTCCAGCCCATTCCGCTCCACGGATGCCGCGCGTGGCCGGGAGGATCCCCTGCTGGCCGGCGAGCGTGGCCGGGAGGATCCCCTGCTGGCCGGGGGGGTCACTGCGCCCTCAGTATTTGCTGGGCTCCTCCCCACCCTTCCCCTAGGCATAGGAAGGAGGGGTCTCGGGAAGCCCTCAGCAGCCGGCTGACCACTCCCAGATGGGACAGACACTGGGGCCTGCGCTGCATCTGCCAGGCTGCTTCCCTCAGCGCCAGGGATCAGTTCATTCGCGCGATCTCACTTCTCCAGCTGGGCAATGAGCTGTTCTTTGGTGAGCTTCCCAATGCGCACCCCTCTTTGCTTGCACAGCTCCACCAGGTCACTCTTAAGCCACTTGGCATATATCTTCCTGCTGGCCACTCACAGGCCTGTGTGCTCACCGCTCCCCAC
>NW_020680772.1:0-7000 GCF_002925995.2 Terrapene triunguis
TATGATCTGTTAATCACTTTGTTTACTTCTGTGTATAAATATTGATGCTCACCCCTAATAAACTTGCCACATTACTCTGAAGCCTTTTAAGCTAAGGATAGTGTGAGCCCATTGATCAATGAATTGGTGTCTGGTCTCTGACAGATTGTGAGCCCATACCAACTCCGCACGAACTCGGGTGCTGGAGAGGTGAGTAAGGACTTGCTTTTTACCTAACAATTTGGGGGCTCGTCCGGGATTTCCTTCTGGTGAGGTGCCTCTGTCCAATGGTCAGACCACTCATATACGAATTGGCAGGCGCCACGGGAGATTTCTCCCAGCCAATTCAATATTGAGGGGTCGTGTACTGGACAGCAGGATAAACGCCAGTTGGAGGGCTCCTGTCAGACACCATGGGTCAAGGGACTAGCGTGCCTCTTGAGAGTCCGTTGGGGATTGTAAATAAGTTATGGAACGAAGGGAAACTCCCAGTACAGACAGGAATGTCTAGGAGGAAGTTGTACACACTGTGTGTAAGGAATTGGACTGGGTATACCGCGGTATTGGCCGACCCAGAGATGAGGTGGCCTTCGTATGGCTCTTTCGAACAGGCTGCCTTAAGAGGAGTAAGGAGCCAGATCGAAAAAGACCATCCGGGACAGTTATGTTACTGGTTTTGTTGGGACACAGCAGCAGAGCTGTGGAAATCTTTAAAAATTATGGCAGTCAGGTATTCTCCCGAGAGTGAACCCCCTCCATGTTATTTCAATGAAGGGTGTAAACCACGGCGTGTTTTGACTCGTCAGTTGGTCCCCACTGCACCTGCCCCTATTCCTCCGCAGGGGGACTCTCTCCAGGGCGCAGAGGGGAATCTGCAGGACTCGGGATCGGAATCTCTGCAGAGGGATAAGGGGGAAATGGAAGGGCACACCTCGGGAGGAGTAATTACTAGGCAAAAGATCAAGCAGATGCAGCAGGTTGCATACCCCTCCCCTGAGGATAGCCCAGAGGCTGCCTCCGCCAAACCTTTTGTGAGTGATAAAGGTGTAAGTAAAGAAATGCCTTTACAGGTGCACGACCAACCTTTTGTGGACAATAATGGCCAGTTACAACATACTAATATTGTGGAATATAAAGGATGGCTAGAATGGGACTTGAAAGAGTGGGGACGGTTGTCAGGGTCCTTTGGGGAAAATCCCCAAAAGATCACAGAACTTTTAGAAAGATTGTTTTCAAGTCATAATCCTACTTATACGGATGTAGATCAGTTGTTAAGTAGAGTTTTGACCGGAGAGGAAAGTAGTAGATTGTGGATGGCAGAAAGGACATGGGGGGATAGCGATGCGGTTAATACTACTTGGATGGATAGGCGGGATCAAGCCGCTGGCTGGAATCCCCTAGACTGGAGTCAGCCAAGGCTGACTCAGCTGCGAACAGATCGAGAGCGATTGTTAGAGAGACTCAAAGAAATGGCTCGCCGCTCGCCTAATCAGGCTAAGTTCATGCAGATTCGGCAGGAATCTGATGAGCCACCCAGAAAGTTCTGGTCGAGGCTATTGGAGGGGGCCCGAATGTTCACTCAGATGGATCCTGAGAGAGAAGCAGACCACCCTACTCTTATTTCGTTTTTTGTGAATCAGTCAGTGCCCCCTGTAAGGGATTATTTCTTAAAGTTTCGCCCTGGTTGGGGAGGTGAGTCAGTCACTTCAGTGTTGGACGTAGCTGATTTTGCATGGGAGAAAGAAAGGGAAAGTAGTAAAAAGAAAGAGAAAAAGGAAGAATATAAGTTGATGGCTTTAGCTTTTCGCGGCGGTGTTCGAGGCAGAGGCCGTGGCCGTGGCAGGGGATTTCAGGGTGCTCGGGGAAGAGGGTCCTGGCAACCCCAGCCACCAGGAAATTGTTTTCAGTGCAGACAGCCCGGTCACTTTAAACGTGAATGCCCCTGGGGACGCCCAGAGGGTCCGGTCGCATCCGCAGATACTTACACCAGGGACAAATACACCCCTGCACCACCAGCTCAGCCCGTTCCCCAGGCCTGGATCAACTACGGGCAACAGCAGCAGCTGCAGCAAACTCAGCCTCCTCAATGACGGTACCCCGGGGGCGAAGGCAAACAATGTGATGGTCTTATTTCCTTAATGTCTTTAGCCGGCTCCTTCCTCACTTTCTCCCCTCCCAGCAAAGAGCCTCGTCTAACCCTTTCAGTCCAAGGACTGCCTGTCTCTTTCCTCATTGATACTGGAGCTACTTTCTCTCTTTTAAATCATGCCCCCTCTCCCTGGCTATCCTCTGAGGTTAAAACTGCATCTGGGGTGGAGGGCAACCCACAGTCTCTGGGACTCACTTTGCCTCTAAATGTTATTTATGCTGATGAATGTTTTTCTCACTGTTTTCTTTTTTCCCCAGCTTGTCCCATCCCTTTGATGGGCCGGGATTTACTCTGTAAGCTTGAGGCTACTTTAACCTGCACTCCTGAAGGGGTAGGATTATTGATGACAGTGTTAGGAGATTCAGCCCCAACTCAGGGTAATTGGGAAACCCCTCTCTCTCTCTCTCTCTCCCCTGACCTCACTGACTTGCCTTTAACCCTCTGGGGAATTTCTGACACTGATGTTGGCCTGCTCCTTTCGGCAGAGCCAGTAAGGATTCAAGTGAAGCCCTCCTTAACCCCCCCGTCAGTCCCTCAATACCCCCTGTCGCTGGAAGCCTGGGAGGGCATCCGCCCCATTATCGAGGGATTCATTGCACAAAAGCTAGTCCGCCCTCAGCACACTCCCTATAACACCCCTATACTGCCTGTCAAAAAGCCTCCTAAAAAGGACGGAGACCCTATTCGTTGGCGCTTTGTACAGGATCTACGGGTTGTTAATCAGTATGTGGTCCCTCTTCATGCAGTAGTTCCTGATCCAGCTACTATCATCAGCCAAATCCCCTGGGATGCTGAGTGGTTCACTGTTATTGACTTAAAATCAGCCTTTTTCAGCATTCCTGTGCACCCAGACTCTCAGTATCTCTTTGGTTTCACCTGGGAGGGACAAAGTTATGTCTGGCAACGACTTCCTCAAGGCTACAGAGACAGCCCCACAATTTTCAGCCAATGCCTCCGCCACGACTTGAAAGGCTTCACCAGTCCGCAGGAATCCACGTTAGTCCTATACGTAAATGACATCCTATTAGGTAACCGCAAAAAAGCTGCCCTCCGCATCAATGGTAAGGCACTTTTATTATACCTACACACCAGAGGCCACAAGGTAGACCCTAACAAGATTCAGTGGGTCTCACAAAAGGTCCAATATCTGGGCTTCCTGTTAACCCCAAAGGGGAAACAAATGGACCCAGTCCGCATAAAAACTATCCAAAACTGCCCTCTGCCAAACACCAAGAAACAACTTCGAAGTTTCTTAGGATTAATTGGCTTCTGTCGCCCCTGGTTGCCGTCCTGCGGGGAGTTAAGCAAACCGCTCCACCGACTCACTGCTAACCTTGCTCCTGACCCTTTGCAGTGGTCCCCGGACACGATCCAAGCCTTTCAGTTACTCAAGGACAGTGTGGCCTCCTCCATGTCTCTCCGCCCCCCCAATTACAGCAAACCCTTTCACCTTTTTGTCCACGAGAGGGGCGGAATTGCTAGTGGCGTCCTTACCCAGCTGAGCGGGCCCCACCATTTCCCGCTTGCTTTTTACTCTCAGCAGATCGACCCTGTCGCTCAGGGAACCCCATCCTGCACCCGGACTCTGGCAGCAGCTGCCCTGCTGATCACAAAGGCAAAGAGCCTGACCCTGGGTCATTTTACCACGGTTTGGACCTCTCATGCCTTGTCAGCCCTTCTGCGTAGGGGCACAACCCAAGTCTTTTCGGCCCATCGGCAGCAACAGCTAGAGGCTGAACTCTTAGAAGACACTAACCTAATTTTTGAAAGGTGTGGGCCCCTTAATCCAGCTACCTTGCTTCCTGACCTGCCAGTCCTCCAGGATCAGCACGACTGTGTGGAAGTAGTTTATAGCATCTTACAGATAAGGGACAACCTGTTTGACGTGCCACTGGACAACCCTGATTGCATCCTCTTCTCGGACGGAAGCTCCTTCTATGTTGATGGCAAGCGTTTCACCGGTTATGCAGTCACCTCTGAATGGGACATTCAAGAGGCCGCCTCACTGCCAGGCAACTGGGGAGCCCAAGCCGCCGAACTCTATGCCCTGGCCCAAGCTTGCCAGTTGGCCGCTGGTAAGACCGTTACCATTTTTACTGATAGCAAGTATGCTTTTAGAGTTGTGCATTGTCACATCCACCTCTGGAAGTTTCGAGGTTTCCAGACAGCTGCCGGTAAACCCATTCAGCACCTCCCCCTCATCCACAAGCTTTTGGACGCCCTCCAAGAACCCTCGGTCCTGGCTGTAGTTCACTGCCGGGCCCATAATAAAGATGATAGCCCCGTCACCCGTGGGAATGCCCTGGCTGACGCCTCCGCCAAGACGGCTGCCGTCTTACCCTTAGCCATGCCCACGTTGGCTATTGCAGCCTCCTCCTTTACTCCACCGCACCCCGTACCAGTACCCGCTGCTGAACTACAGTCGTGGGAGAGCCTCGGAGCCACTCTGGTCAAAGGGACCTGGCTTATGCCGGATGGCCGAGCCTGCCTCCCTCGCTCCACATACCCCGTGGCAGTTCGCTGGCACCATGATAAGGGGGGTCACTACGGCACGCACGCCCTTGTGGACACCATCGCTCGCTTTTGGTATGCTCCAGGCATTCAACCCTACTGCCTGTCAATAGTGAAAGCATGCAGCACATGTCAGCGTAATGGACCTGCTCCGCCTCTTAACAAAATTAAGGGTGGAAGACCTCCGCCTGCTGCTCCATTTCAACATCTTCAAATTGACTTTGCAGATATGCCAAAGGCTTTTGGGAAAAAGTACCTCCTTGTTTTGGTTTGCCCTCTGACTTCCTGGGTCGAAGCTTTTCCTACTGCTAATTGTACTGCTGCCACAGTGGCGAAGATTCTCCTTAGAGACATTGTACCCCGTTTTGGCATCCCTCTCGTGCTTGACTCAGATCGCGGACCTCACTTTACTGGTCATGTCCTTGGCCGTTTAGAACAAGGACTGGGCATTTCACACTCCTTTCATACACCCTACCACCCCCAGTCTAGCGGGAAAGTTGAGCGTATGAATAGGGAGCTTAAGTTTACATTGGCTAAATACTGTCAGGAAACAGGGTTAAAGTGGCCTCAGGTACTTTCCTTGGTCCTGTTTCACCTTCGTACTCGCCCAACCCGTGTATTGGAATTATCCCCCTTTGAACTGCTCTATGCACACCCCCCTTTCAAAGGCGGGGCGCTACCACGTGCTGATGTTTCACTATTGGGAGGGGATCATATGACCGCGTGCCAGTTTCTCTCCCTACAGGCTCGCCTCCGTACTCTTTGGAAAGCCTCGCAGTTTTCCCAAACCGTGCCGCTGGAAAAACAAATCCACCCGTTCCAACCAGGGGACTTCGTCTGGGCCAAAAAGTTCGTTCGTGGCGACACCCTCCAGCCGAGGTTTACTGGACCCCACCAGGTTCTTTTAACAACCCAGACTGCAGTGTTCCTGGAAGGACGCAAATCCTGGATCCACCACTCCCACGTCAAGCCAGCCGTAGTGGACCACAGTGACGGACCAGCAGCTCTTGCCACCACTGAGGACACTGCCTCTGACCAGTGGACCAGCTTACTTCTTTCAGACATCAGACTAAAATTGACTCGGAAAAAATGAGAGGACCTTTTATTCTGACAACTGTATGTTTTTTATTATGCCTTTTTAGTTTATTTTCTGCTTATGAAGATAATGCTTTTATTAGATATTCCCACGAGGTTAAAACTCGTATTTTAGGAAATAGAAGTAATTGCTGGGTATGTACTCAATTTCCAGTAAATGCAGAACAGGAACTCCCCTTCACACCCATTCCCCTGACCACTGCTAATATGACTTGGATGCCACCGGCTAGAGAAAAAAATCCAGTCCAACACAATCTTACATGGGACAAAACAGGAGTGCCAATTAACAGATATCTCAGGGTAACCAATCAGACAGGATCACTGTGTTTTGTTAAAGAAAAGGGGTCAACTTTTGTGGGAACAAGTAAATGCAACATGTATTTTAATGGCACCGCCTTTAGTAAAAATCTTGGCTTCAAGCCTTGCGCATCCCACTTATCCCATATGTGGATCCCTCACCCCGATCCAACTTTTTCATGGGTGGGCAAGCCTTCAGAGTCAGCTTTTAAGAAGCCCTGCTCAGATCACGAGCATGTCCAACTAATTGCTAAGGGATATACAATTGCCTTCTACAACTGCTCAAGCAGTACTACACTGCCCTTTGAAAACACCACTACCAAATTGTGCCTCTGCAGTTCGCACAACGACCCCTCCGCGTTACCAGGGGAACAGTGGTCCAATGGGTGGTGGGTTACCTCCTACTTTAAGAAATGAAATACCCGAAACGCATTGTATGGAACATACTGGGTGTGCGGGCCCAAAGCTTATTACTTTCTCTCCCCTGATTGGGCAGGGTCATGTTATTTAGCGTGGCTAACACCGCCTTCTCGCATCTCCCTCACTCCCCCTCATTTTCCCCACGTTCGTAACATCCGTGAAACCTTCAGAGATATTAATATCCATGATGGTTTGTCGTGGCAGCGGTGGGTTCGTCTCATTAGCTTGAGGGGTGGTGTCATCCGTCTACAGGGACTACTAGAATCTTTAACCAATGAAACTGCGACCCTATTTGAGAATCAGGCCGGGGAAATGTCCCAGCTGCGCCAGTTAGCTTTGCAAAACCGAATGGCTTTAGACATAATGTTAGCAGCCCAGGGAGGAACTTGCGCCCTCATAAATGAAGAATGCTGTGTTTTTGTAAATGACACCCACTCTGACACTTTTCAACGTACCAAACATCTAAGGGAAATGGCTAAGAACTACTCCTCTGGCCAGCCACCTTATAGATTCATAGATTCATAGATTCTAGGACTGGAAGGGACCTCG
>NW_020680773.1:0-5227 GCF_002925995.2 Terrapene triunguis
AAGCAAAACTATTACAGGGTGATGTGCTAGTAACCTCTCCCCTGTATAATGCTAAACCACACTGTTTCAAAAAAAAAAAAGAAGAAACACTTGCTTCATTAAAACCACAAAGTCCAGGGATTCCTAACTACAAAAAACATTAAAAACTAACCCTGGTAAAAAAACAAAAAATTATACACTGGCAGAAAAAAACTTGTGGGACCCATGCTTGGGAACGTGGTATTAATTAAATTTTGGGGTTTATTCTACAGGCTGCGCCCTGTGTTTTGAATAAGTCCTTCAGCATGTATTGCCCTCCCTAATTGAATTTTAAATAATAAGTACCAAAGGCACCTTGTTGCCATTGCCCCTGCCATCTCCTCCATTACACTATTACCCCTGTAATACATCCAAATACAAACAATGCTATATATTTAATAAAACCCATGGCCAAGGCCTTCACACTTTAGTAATTTATTTAAATATTGTTTAAAAATATATATTTTTAAGGTTCAAAATATCCCATATAAGCAAACAATTAAATAAAAAAAAATAAATCAATAAAAATAAAAGTATATAATATCACTACCAGTGAACCCCAAAAATCTATAACTGCAATTAATGGGTTCTATAGCAAATGTTCCTAAAATTTGCACTATGTTAAATAAAAAAGGCCCTTATTATTATTTGGTCACCCAATTAGTAAACAATTAAACAAATACCCAAAGTTTGTTTTGCCACTAAAAATTTTACCTGCATAGAAATTATTCCAGTGACTAATAATGTGACCTATACCTTATTGCAATTAATATCAATGACCCAAAAGTTGCTAACAAAAATAGTATTGAATATCACTAAGACTGGGAAGGCATTGCAGTGGAATCTAGCATGTTCAAAAATTCAGGATTTCCTGAATGACCAGCTAATGGCCATTCGAAATGATCTAGAGCATCAAGCTTGGCCCACTGCCCTTACAGACACATCAGGAGTACCATCTAATCTGTGGCCATGAAGACATACTTGGAGACTTTCTGGGTGAAAGTGCGAACGTTCTCAATGCTCCTTCCAAGCATATGGACCGGTAAAGGGGGTGTGGGCTCCCACATACCGAATCCTGCCGAGTCCATGGGAAGAATGCATGTGGAATTGGGTAATTCACCAAGACATCTGGGAAATTAGACCACCTGGTATGCCCAATCAATTTTTAGTCAGTGCTCCTAAAATTACACCTAACATTTAAATAAGGTTAGGTAGTCTATAGACATTTTGGCCATTAGAACCCTCATAGCTTGAGTGTATCCGTAAACTAAAGCCAAAAAAAGTTGTCACTGTTTATAACTACGTTTGCTAAAAGAGTAGGGAACAAAAAACTACTCTAACAGGACACTTACTTTTTAAACTAATAATAGCTGTGTATATGTTAATGACACCACATTACAAGACATGTATTTTAATCTCATTACCACTGCAGGCAATCATATTATTTACTGGCCTGCAAATAGAGTTTTCCAAGTAGCCCTTAGGTTCCAAATACCCTTTAATTGAACTAGTTTAGTACCTAATAAATTTCAAAATTTGTTTTCACTGTTACCAAAGATTCAAAAAATCTCTAAAGTACAAGGGCAAATTCACATGCTTCAAAATATATATCAAGTTAAAAAGTATGCTTTCCAGACAGCTTATAAAGTATCCACTTTATGTACTAAGTATAATGTATTATGCTTTATGACTAAAACTGTACAACAGCCCCATTATATTATTGCTATAAAAATGTTATTGCTTGTGTTGCTGTTAGTTAGCTTAAAATTATGTTATTGTTGTTGTAAAAAATGTAATAATAGTAATACCTTTCATGTTTATGCTAATCATGCATTGTCATTACATCCAATCAAAACCCCTAAAATTGTTGCATCTAATGTAAAATCTAAAGTCCAGGACTTAATGCAAATAAAAGTTTAAAAATATTTGTTGTACTAAAAGTACAAAAGGGGGGGTTGTGGAAGCAGAAACAGAACTGTCAGAAAAGAACTGCAATGCATGACAGTTTGTTAGCAAGAGTCAGGCTAACTGTAGCCCTGATAACGCGAGATTTGTAGAAGCGAGGATTGTGTGAGGCGGGTGAAAAAGAACTGTGTAAGAAGTTATTGCGACCTTGTGTAGATAATATGGAATGTAGACTAAGAGTCTACATTAGTAAGCAAAACAAGATATCAGAATGACCTATGTATAAACAAAATGCAGTTGTTGCTCATTATTGTCTGTAACAAAAAGTATAAATGCTTGCTGTAATTGTTTACTGTTGAGAGAGACCTGCTTAGCTCTCTCCCTCTGCACAATTGTGAGAGTTAATAAAGCATCTGACTTGCTGTACCCAAACAAAAAGTGAGAACTCAGTTTTTCTCCGACAATTTGGGGGCTCGTCCGGGATGGCAACGCCCACAGAGGCACCGGCAGTTGCTACGGATCGTTCCCCTTCGAACCCCATGGCGCCACAATAGAGGTAGGAGACCTTTTGAAATCTCTATTGGGGTGTCGAAGGAGGACTGTCCGTGGGGCCATCTGTCCCTGTTGGACTCACGCCATCCGAACTTATTGACTGTGCAGCAAGGTCAGATGCTGAGCGGCGTAGGGGAATTGTTTGCCGCCCCCTGTATGCATATGCGAGGTGCATAGGATTGCACCTGTGTTGAGGGGTTGTTACTGCCTCAGCAGGAGGGGTTTTTACCGCCTCATAGTCCGGACAGAGGGGTTGTGTACCGCCTCAAGAGGGGTTTTTACCGCCTAAAGTGATGCATCGAGGTACTTGGGAATAGTACCTAAGGTACTTGGAATAGTACCTGGAGCAAAATCTTGCTGTGTCTGTGTGTCTGTCTGTGGTGCTGTGTTTGTGTGTGCACCAGTGTGAATTGAGTGTTACCGGAAGACGCCCAGAGTACTCTGCAAAGTCTTTTGGCTCGTGACCAGAACTACTCTAACGCAAGCCCGGTAACTAGAGAATCTTTTAGGAGATCCGACCCACGGTACGCTAACTCGGCCTGGCATCGTCCGGCGAGAAGGCTGCCTGGGTCTAGAAGTGTGTGAACCCATCTTCCCTCCCCTTTTTCCACTCCGTGTGAGCCACTGACAGTCTGACCATCTCACTGAATGCAACAGAGTAAGCGGCGCCGTCTCTCTGAGATTAGCCGACGCTCTTTGCTAAAGGGAGATGTAGGAGGTCATGGTTACCCTCGTTAGTCTCTCCTGTGTAAATACCCTGTAGGGAGAGATCCTTAGTTTATGTGCCGCTAGCGCGGACAGGGCATCCTCCTCCCTATGTGTGTGATTGGAAAATGGGTGGGGGACAGTCTAAGGATTCCCTTTCACCCCCTAAGGGTACCCCAGCTTATTTCATGTACGTACATTATGGGCCTAAAACCTGCAGGTATTTAGAGAATTGAAATCATTACACGCGTAAAAATCCATCTAAACAATGCCCACTAGAAGGTACCTTCAATCTAGATAAGATCATACATCTCAGAGGAGCTTTTAATCACCAAAAAGCCTCTGACACACAATGGGAGCAATTTGTCTATTAAGGAAAGGAACGAGTTAATTTGAAATTCAGCTTAGTCCAAAAATAAAAAAAAAGTTAATCTGCGTTCAAGGTCAAGAATCAATGCAGACCAGGCTAAGTACAAAAAAAAACTGCTTTCGGCCCCAGCTGGCTGTGAAAAATATAGACATAGTCAAACCAAAGGCAATACAAGTTACAGTGCTGAGATTACATTTGCAAAGCTTAACTGTCCAGTGAGATCCAACAGTCTGCCTTTGCGACCCTGGAGCCGGCGTGGTTTGGGGACACTAAAAAAGCCACAGGCAGCCGGCCTGGACTGGAATCACTAAAAAGACGCCCCAGGAGACCTCAGGGTGTAAAAGAACTGCCCTCCCAAGAGAGGAAGCAAGTTGGAGATTGCACAGCACCTTCTCTCAATGTTATACACAGACGTGGCCAGTCTGGACGTACGTGTGTGAGTATGAAAGTGTGCCCACTCTCAGCCGCAGTAAGTCTGAGAACCGGAGAGGGATTTAGCATTCCTCTCTCCACCCCGGTTGACCGGGAAGGGTGTCAGGTGGATCTACCCCAGTCATAGCAGGACTGGGCAATAAAAAAATTGAAGTAATAAGAAGAGTTGTGTACTTAATAACTAAAATTAAGCAATTAAGAGCATAAATCATGAACCAGGCAGCAACTCAAACCTATGCCCAGGGCAAGTTGCAAGCCTTGAGACAGGACTTCCAGGCAGAAAAGGAAGCACTGGCTAAGCAAGTACCGGTCCTTCAGGGACTTGTCAAAATTTAACCATTTGTGTTTGCATATGCTGTAAGAGCAGTGTGTTTGCCACAAAAAAAAATTGAAATTAAATAGTTAAATGCCAATGGGCCATGCGTTTTGCCCAAGTGGCAAGCCTCACGAGGAAAGACTCGAGTAGCCTTGTAAGTAAAAATGTTTAAAAAAAGAGACCAGGAAGGGTGGAAGCTAGTTAAGAAGCCCACCCTCCTATCTAAATTGGTAGTAAAAAAGCCGGTGCCCATGGAAGGGACGGTTCAGCAAGAAAAGCAGGATCGGGCCCAAGCGGGCAGGCAACAAATAGAGAGATTGGAAAACAAGTTGGAAATTTTAAGGGCATAGTAAAAAAAAAAAAGTAAGTAATTATAAGCATAGGAATTTCAAATCCCCAAGACAATAATTGAAATAGTAAAATCTGAGTTAATTGGGTGTCGTTTTAAAAGACAAGCAAGCAATTTAAAAAAAAAAAGTAAGAAGTTAACTCTGTAGTTGCTAGAGGGAATCAAGCAGTGAAACTTGGTAGGAATGTCTGTAAGTAATTCAGGCAAAAAGTTATTTAAGTGAAATTATTCGACTATAAATACGTTAGTCTAATTTGCTGAAGAACACTCCTGCTGTGTACAATCTGTGTTTTATAAGTTTAAAATAAATTGGTATTGTTTTAACGTTGCAAAACTAAAAATACTTTTGCCAGACACAGGAAACTAGTGTTGTTTAAGGTATTTAGCATTTAATCCTTAAGGTGACTTAATGCTTTACAAAATTTAAAATGTTTCAACTAAAGACCAAAGGTTGTGGCTGCAGCAGAGTAATCAAAGCCAAAAAAATAAAAAATTTAAATTTGTTTTTGGGTAACAAAATAGCAAATAAAAAATCTAATAAAAAAAAAAAAGGACAGTGCCCCTGGCTCTGTGTGGTCGA
>NW_020680773.1:5327-5755 GCF_002925995.2 Terrapene triunguis
AAAAAAAAAAAAAAGGACAGTGCCCCTGGCTCTGTGTGGTCGAGCTGTCACTTTACTAAGGGTGCATAAAGATTTTGTAAGCACAAAAAAAAATAGTTACACCTTGTGTAAAAATTAATGTGGCTAGTGTTGTAAAAATTGAATTGTGAATAGAATGTGCATTTTCCCCAGAACATGTGCAGTGTATATTGTAGCAAAAGTAAAAGAAATGCAAACCTACCAATATAGGTTGTGTTGTCTTGTTCAAATCACTGTGTGTTTGAAAGCAAAAGTTAAAAGTAAAAGGCAATCAAAAGTCTAAAAAAGTTAATTGTGTCCCTTTTAAAGGAAAAATCTTTAAGCTGTGAATAGCTTTAAATCTGGAAGCAAGCCAAAAAGCATCTGTATTAATGCAATTTTCTAACTAATAAGGTAGAAGCCACTAAAAC
>NW_020680773.1:5855-7299 GCF_002925995.2 Terrapene triunguis
TTTCTAACTAATAAGGTAGAAGCCACTAAAACCTGGGCTGCCTATAAAACAAATACAAAAAAATATGTGGTAATTCCTCTGTTTTGCCTAAAATCAACAAAAGTATATGTATATAAAAAAATATATTAAGCAATGACTGACTACCCAGAAGGGGTAGACCTCTGTTCTTTTGTCTTTCAAATCATCAAAAAAACGAATGCCAGCTAAACAGCATTCAATGTACCATGCATTTACTGGTACAATAAAAATTATTTTTGTGTTCTTTGTCCTGTCTTGTGGTGTTTGTCTTGTGGCCAAAATTATTGGGTTTAATATTTTCATAAAACAATCTAGTTCAAAATTAAATAAAAGAGTTAAATCAAAAAAGCAAATACTTGTTTTATTTAACTTAAAATACAAAGTGTTTGAATAAATCAAAAAAATGTAATATACTAAAGTCTAATACATTTGCTTAAGTAAAAAAAAAAAACTTCAATGGCCAGATTTTTTTAATTAAAAAATTGTTGTTAAAATTTGCATACCAACAGTCTTTGAAAGCAAAAGCATGGAAGGTTAACCCACTCCCCATATTGCCCATGGGATCCTTCTGGCTACCTCAAATTTCTAGCCAAAGGGCTGGGGAGCGGGGGAAAGCGATTGGACACCTAAGGTTGTACCAAGTAAACTCCTCAAAAGTGGGTGTGCTTGTCCCAGTTTGTTGCTCCAAAGCTCTGTAATAAAGTTATTTTTACTAAAAAAGTGTACATGGCATACATTAAAAAATAAAACTAGTGTACTGTAATGTGTATGTGTTCATTGTTAAAAAAAAATGTATAAGTAAAAAGTAAAAGTTTCCTTTGTAAGTTAAAAAAAGCCAAAAAAAAAAAAAAAAAAGCACAAAATAAGTTAATTAAAAAAAAATAGCTAGCAAGCTCAGTTCAAAAATAAAACCTGGCTGACAGCCACAAAAAGGGGGGCCTAAATGTGCCCAAGCAACTAAGATCTGCAAAACACGGCCAGGCACTAATGAAATGTGTTAGGTTTCTTTTCTCACAAATAAAAGAAGTGCTCCCCAAAGACCCTAGCAGCCCTGCCATTCATTGAAACAAGGAGACTAAGTCTACATAAAAGTCCATCAACAAAAAACTGCTTTTGGCTCCACACTGGAAAGGCCTTTTCCAAGTCCTGTTAACCACCAACACTGCTGTAAAGTGCCAAGAACTGCCCACCTGGACCCATGCTTCTCACTGTAAAAAGACCCCTCCACCTGGAGAGGATTCTCCAGCTGCTAAGCAGCCTATTTCTCCTGCTAGCTCTGCTGTGCCTCCTGGACGGCAGAAAAGAAGAACAAGGTAAAGTGCTAGTAACCTCTCCCTTGTCCACTAACAGACCTACTGTGCCTTTAGATTTTCCTAAAAAAAGCAAAACTATTACAGGGTGATGTGCTAGTAACCTCTCCCCTGTA
>NW_020680773.1:7399-12626 GCF_002925995.2 Terrapene triunguis
AAGCAAAACTATTACAGGGTGATGTGCTAGTAACCTCTCCCCTGTATAATGCTAAACCACACTGTTTCAAAAAAAAAAAAGAAGAAACACTTGCTTCATTAAAACCACAAAGTCCAGGGATTCCTAACTACAAAAAACATTAAAAACTAACCCTGGTAAAAAAACAAAAAATTATACACTGGCAGAAAAAAACTTGTGGGACCCATGCTTGGGAACGTGGTATTAATTAAATTTTGGGGTTTATTCTACAGGCTGCGCCCTGTGTTTTGAATAAGTCCTTCAGCATGTATTGCCCTCCCTAATTGAATTTTAAATAATAAGTACCAAAGGCACCTTGTTGCCATTGCCCCTGCCATCTCCTCCATTACACTATTACCCCTGTAATACATCCAAATACAAACAATGCTATATATTTAATAAAACCCATGGCCAAGGCCTTCACACTTTAGTAATTTATTTAAATATTGTTTAAAAATATATATTTTTAAGGTTCAAAATATCCCATATAAGCAAACAATTAAATAAAAAAAAATAAATCAATAAAAATAAAAGTATATAATATCACTACCAGTGAACCCCAAAAATCTATAACTGCAATTAATGGGTTCTATAGCAAATGTTCCTAAAATTTGCACTATGTTAAATAAAAAAGGCCCTTATTATTATTTGGTCACCCAATTAGTAAACAATTAAACAAATACCCAAAGTTTGTTTTGCCACTAAAAATTTTACCTGCATAGAAATTATTCCAGTGACTAATAATGTGACCTATACCTTATTGCAATTAATATCAATGACCCAAAAGTTGCTAACAAAAATAGTATTGAATATCACTAAGACTGGGAAGGCATTGCAGTGGAATCTAGCATGTTCAAAAATTCAGGATTTCCTGAATGACCAGCTAATGGCCATTCGAAATGATCTAGAGCATCAAGCTTGGCCCACTGCCCTTACAGACACATCAGGAGTACCATCTAATCTGTGGCCATGAAGACATACTTGGAGACTTTCTGGGTGAAAGTGCGAACGTTCTCAATGCTCCTTCCAAGCATATGGACCGGTAAAGGGGGTGTGGGCTCCCACATACCGAATCCTGCCGAGTCCATGGGAAGAATGCATGTGGAATTGGGTAATTCACCAAGACATCTGGGAAATTAGACCACCTGGTATGCCCAATCAATTTTTAGTCAGTGCTCCTAAAATTACACCTAACATTTAAATAAGGTTAGGTAGTCTATAGACATTTTGGCCATTAGAACCCTCATAGCTTGAGTGTATCCGTAAACTAAAGCCAAAAAAAGTTGTCACTGTTTATAACTACGTTTGCTAAAAGAGTAGGGAACAAAAAACTACTCTAACAGGACACTTACTTTTTAAACTAATAATAGCTGTGTATATGTTAATGACACCACATTACAAGACATGTATTTTAATCTCATTACCACTGCAGGCAATCATATTATTTACTGGCCTGCAAATAGAGTTTTCCAAGTAGCCCTTAGGTTCCAAATACCCTTTAATTGAACTAGTTTAGTACCTAATAAATTTCAAAATTTGTTTTCACTGTTACCAAAGATTCAAAAAATCTCTAAAGTACAAGGGCAAATTCACATGCTTCAAAATATATATCAAGTTAAAAAGTATGCTTTCCAGACAGCTTATAAAGTATCCACTTTATGTACTAAGTATAATGTATTATGCTTTATGACTAAAACTGTACAACAGCCCCATTATATTATTGCTATAAAAATGTTATTGCTTGTGTTGCTGTTAGTTAGCTTAAAATTATGTTATTGTTGTTGTAAAAAATGTAATAATAGTAATACCTTTCATGTTTATGCTAATCATGCATTGTCATTACATCCAATCAAAACCCCTAAAATTGTTGCATCTAATGTAAAATCTAAAGTCCAGGACTTAATGCAAATAAAAGTTTAAAAATATTTGTTGTACTAAAAGTACAAAAGGGGGGGTTGTGGAAGCAGAAACAGAACTGTCAGAAAAGAACTGCAATGCATGACAGTTTGTTAGCAAGAGTCAGGCTAACTGTAGCCCTGATAACGCGAGATTTGTAGAAGCGAGGATTGTGTGAGGCGGGTGAAAAAGAACTGTGTAAGAAGTTATTGCGACCTTGTGTAGATAATATGGAATGTAGACTAAGAGTCTACATTAGTAAGCAAAACAAGATATCAGAATGACCTATGTATAAACAAAATGCAGTTGTTGCTCATTATTGTCTGTAACAAAAAGTATAAATGCTTGCTGTAATTGTTTACTGTTGAGAGAGACCTGCTTAGCTCTCTCCCTCTGCACAATTGTGAGAGTTAATAAAGCATCTGACTTGCTGTACCCAAACAAAAAGTGAGAACTCAGTTTTTCTCCGACAATTTGGGGGCTCGTCCGGGATGGCAACGCCCACAGAGGCACCGGCAGTTGCTACGGATCGTTCCCCTTCGAACCCCATGGCGCCACAATAGAGGTAGGAGACCTTTTGAAATCTCTATTGGGGTGTCGAAGGAGGACTGTCCGTGGGGCCATCTGTCCCTGTTGGACTCACGCCATCCGAACTTATTGACTGTGCAGCAAGGTCAGATGCTGAGCGGCGTAGGGGAATTGTTTGCCGCCCCCTGTATGCATATGCGAGGTGCATAGGATTGCACCTGTGTTGAGGGGTTGTTACTGCCTCAGCAGGAGGGGTTTTTACCGCCTCATAGTCCGGACAGAGGGGTTGTGTACCGCCTCAAGAGGGGTTTTTACCGCCTAAAGTGATGCATCGAGGTACTTGGGAATAGTACCTAAGGTACTTGGAATAGTACCTGGAGCAAAATCTTGCTGTGTCTGTGTGTCTGTCTGTGGTGCTGTGTTTGTGTGTGCACCAGTGTGAATTGAGTGTTACCGGAAGACGCCCAGAGTACTCTGCAAAGTCTTTTGGCTCGTGACCAGAACTACTCTAACGCAAGCCCGGTAACTAGAGAATCTTTTAGGAGATCCGACCCACGGTACGCTAACTCGGCCTGGCATCGTCCGGCGAGAAGGCTGCCTGGGTCTAGAAGTGTGTGAACCCATCTTCCCTCCCCTTTTTCCACTCCGTGTGAGCCACTGACAGTCTGACCATCTCACTGAATGCAACAGAGTAAGCGGCGCCGTCTCTCTGAGATTAGCCGACGCTCTTTGCTAAAGGGAGATGTAGGAGGTCATGGTTACCCTCGTTAGTCTCTCCTGTGTAAATACCCTGTAGGGAGAGATCCTTAGTTTATGTGCCGCTAGCGCGGACAGGGCATCCTCCTCCCTATGTGTGTGATTGGAAAATGGGTGGGGGACAGTCTAAGGATTCCCTTTCACCCCCTAAGGGTACCCCAGCTTATTTCATGTACGTACATTATGGGCCTAAAACCTGCAGGTATTTAGAGAATTGAAATCATTACACGCGTAAAAATCCATCTAAACAATGCCCACTAGAAGGTACCTTCAATCTAGATAAGATCATACATCTCAGAGGAGCTTTTAATCACCAAAAAGCCTCTGACACACAATGGGAGCAATTTGTCTATTAAGGAAAGGAACGAGTTAATTTGAAATTCAGCTTAGTCCAAAAATAAAAAAAAAGTTAATCTGCGTTCAAGGTCAAGAATCAATGCAGACCAGGCTAAGTACAAAAAAAAACTGCTTTCGGCCCCAGCTGGCTGTGAAAAATATAGACATAGTCAAACCAAAGGCAATACAAGTTACAGTGCTGAGATTACATTTGCAAAGCTTAACTGTCCAGTGAGATCCAACAGTCTGCCTTTGCGACCCTGGAGCCGGCGTGGTTTGGGGACACTAAAAAAGCCACAGGCAGCCGGCCTGGACTGGAATCACTAAAAAGACGCCCCAGGAGACCTCAGGGTGTAAAAGAACTGCCCTCCCAAGAGAGGAAGCAAGTTGGAGATTGCACAGCACCTTCTCTCAATGTTATACACAGACGTGGCCAGTCTGGACGTACGTGTGTGAGTATGAAAGTGTGCCCACTCTCAGCCGCAGTAAGTCTGAGAACCGGAGAGGGATTTAGCATTCCTCTCTCCACCCCGGTTGACCGGGAAGGGTGTCAGGTGGATCTACCCCAGTCATAGCAGGACTGGGCAATAAAAAAATTGAAGTAATAAGAAGAGTTGTGTACTTAATAACTAAAATTAAGCAATTAAGAGCATAAATCATGAACCAGGCAGCAACTCAAACCTATGCCCAGGGCAAGTTGCAAGCCTTGAGACAGGACTTCCAGGCAGAAAAGGAAGCACTGGCTAAGCAAGTACCGGTCCTTCAGGGACTTGTCAAAATTTAACCATTTGTGTTTGCATATGCTGTAAGAGCAGTGTGTTTGCCACAAAAAAAAATTGAAATTAAATAGTTAAATGCCAATGGGCC
Organism: Terrapene triunguis; assembly: GCF_002925995.2. Classification (NCBI taxonomy): domain Eukaryota; kingdom Metazoa; phylum Chordata; order Testudines; family Emydidae; genus Terrapene; species Terrapene triunguis. The sequence continues at coordinate 11,801 of NW_020680773.1, forward strand.
ATGCGTTTTGCCCAAGTGGCAAGCCTCACGAGGAAAGACTCGAGTAGCCTTGTAAGTAAAAATGTTTAAAAAAAGAGACCAGGAAGGGTGGAAGCTAGTTAAGAAGCCCACCCTCCTATCTAAATTGGTAGTAAAAAAGCCGGTGCCCATGGAAGGGACGGTTCAGCAAGAAAAGCAGGATCGGGCCCAAGCGGGCAGGCAACAAATAGAGAGATTGGAAAACAAGTTGGAAATTTTAAGGGCATAGTAAAAAAAAAAAAGTAAGTAATTATAAGCATAGGAATTTCAAATCCCCAAGACAATAATTGAAATAGTAAAATCTGAGTTAATTGGGTGTCGTTTTAAAAGACAAGCAAGCAATTTAAAAAAAAAAAGTAAGAAGTTAACTCTGTAGTTGCTAGAGGGAATCAAGCAGTGAAACTTGGTAGGAATGTCTGTAAGTAATTCAGGCAAAAAGTTATTTAAGTGAAATTATTCGACTATAAATACGTTAGTCTAATTTGCTGAAGAACACTCCTGCTGTGTACAATCTGTGTTTTATAAGTTTAAAATAAATTGGTATTGTTTTAACGTTGCAAAACTAAAAATACTTTTGCCAGACACAGGAAACTAGTGTTGTTTAAGGTATTTAGCATTTAATCCTTAAGGTGACTTAATGCTTTACAAAATTTAAAATGTTTCAACTAAAGACCAAAGGTTGTGGCTGCAGCAGAGTAATCAAAGCCAAAAAAATAAAAAATTTAAATTTGTTTTTGGGTAACAAAATAGCAAATAAAAAATCTAATAAAAAAAAAAAAGGACAGTGCCCCTGGCTCTGTGTGGTCGA
>NW_020680774.1:0-3334 GCF_002925995.2 Terrapene triunguis
GTCCGGACAGAGGGGTTGTGTACCGCCTCAAGAGGGGTTTTTACCGCCTCAAGTGATGCATCGAGGTACTTGGGAATAGTACCTGAGGTACTTGGGATAGTACCTGGAGCAAGATCTTGCTGTGTCTGTGTGTCTGTCTGTGGTGCTGTGTTTGTGTGTGCACCAGTGTGAATTGAGTGTTACCGGAAGACGCCCAGAGTACTCTGCGAAGTCTTTTGGCTCGTGACCAGAACTACTCTAACGCAAGCCCGGTAACTAGAGGATCTTTTAGGAGATCCGACCCACGGTACGCTAACTCGGCCTGGCATCGTCCGGCGAGGAGGCTGCCTGGGTCTAGGAGTGTGTGAACCCATCTTCCCTCCCCTTTTTCCACTCCGTGTGAGCCACTGACAGTCTGACCATCTCACTGGATGCAACAGAGTATGCGGCGCCGTCTCTCTGAGATTAGCCGACGCTCTTTGCTGAAGGGAGGTGTAGGAGGTCATGGTTACCCTTGTTAGTCTCTCCTGTGTGAATATCCTGTAGGGAGAGATCCTTAGTTTATGTGCCGCTAGCGCGGACAGGGCATCCTCCTCCCTGTGTGTGTGATTGGAAAATGGGTGGGGGACAGTCTAAGGATTCCCTTTCACCCCCTAAGGGTACCCCAGTTTATTTCATGTACGTACATTATGGTCCTAAAACCTGCAGGTATTTAGAGAATTGGAATCATTACACGCGTGAAAATCCATCTAAACAATGCCCACTAGAAGGTACCTTCAATCTAGATAAGATCATACATCTCAGAGGAGCTTTTAATCACCAAAAAGCCTCTGACACACAATGGGAGCAATTTGTCTATTGAGGAAAGGAACGGGTTAATTTGAAATTCAGCTTGGTCCAGAGATAAAGAGAAAATTAATCTGCGTTCAAGGTCAAGAATCAATGCAGACCAGGCTAAGTACAAAGAAAAACTGCTTTTGGCCCCAGCTGGCTGTGAAAAAATATAGACATAGTCAAACCAAAGGCAATACAAGTTACAGTGCTGAGATTACATTTGCAAAGCTTAACTGTCCAGTGAGATCCAACAGTCTGCCTTTGCGACCCTGGAGCCAGCGTGGTTTGGGGACGCTGAAGAAGCCACAGGCAGCCGGCCTGGACTGGAATCACTGAAAAGACGCCCCAGGAGACCTCAGGGTGTAAAAGAACTGCCCTCCCAAGAGAGGAAGCAAGTTGGAGATTGCACAGCACCTTCTCTCAACGTTATACACAGACGTGGCCAGTCTGGACGTACGTGTGTGAGTATGAAAGTGTGCCCACTCTCAGCCACAGTAAGTCTGAGAACCGGAGAGGGATTTAGCATTCCTCTCTCCACCCCGGTTGACCGGGAAGGGTGTCAGGTGGATCTACCCCAGTCGTAGCAGGACTGGGCAATAGAGAAGTTGGAGAAATAGGAAGAGTTGTATACTTGATAACTAGAATTGAACAATTAAGAGCATAGATCATGAACCAGGCAGCAACTCAAACCTATGCCCAGGGCAAGTTGCAAGCCTTGAGACAGGACTTCCAGGCAGAAAAGGAAGCACTGGCTAAGCAAGTACCGGTCCTTCAGGGACTTGTCAGAATTTAACGATTTGTGTTTGCATGTGCTGTAAGAGCAGTGTGTTTGCCACAAGAGAAAATTGAATAGTTAAACGCCAATGGGCCATGCGTTTTGCCCAAGTGGCAAGCCTCACGAGGGAAGACTCGGGTAGCCTTGTGAGTAAGAATGTTTAAGAGAAGAGACCAGGAAGGGTGGAGGCTAGTTGAGAAGCCCACCCTCCTATCTAAATTGGTAGTGAAAAAGCCGGTGCCCATGGAAGGGATGGTTCAGCGAGAAAAGCAGGATCGGGCCAAAGCGGGCAGGCAACAGATAGAGAGATTGGAAAACAGGTTGGAAATTTTGAGGGCATAGTGGAAGGAAAAGAGTAATTAATTATAAGCATGGGGATTTCAAATCCCCAGGACAATAATTGGAATGGTAAAATCTGAGTTGATTGGGTGTCGGTTTGGGAGACAAGCAAGTGATTTAAGAAAAGAGAGTGAGAAGTGTACTCTGTAGTTGCTAGAGGGAATCAAGCAGTGAAACTTGGTAGGAATGTCTGTAAGTAATTCAGGCAAGAGGTTATTTAAGTGGAATTATTCGACTATGAATACGTTAGTCTAATTTGCTGAAGAACACTCCTGCTGTGTACAATCTGTGTTTTATAAGTTTGAGATGAATTGGTATTGTTTTAACGTTGCAAAACTGAGAATACTTTTGCCAGACCCAGGAGACTAGTGTTGTTTAAGGTATTTAGCATTTAATCCTTAAGGTGACTTAATGCTTTACAAGATTTAAAATAGAAGAACAGGAGTACTTGTGGCACCTTAGAGACTAACAAATTTATTAGAGCATAAGCTTTCGTGGGCTACAACCCACTTCTTCGGATGCAAAGATTTAAAATGTTTTAACTAAAGACCAAAGGTTGTGGCTGCAGCAGGGTAGTCAAAGCCAGGAGAATAAAAGATTTGAATTTGTTTTTGGGTAACAAAATAGCAGATAAAAGATCTGGTAAAAAGAGAGAGAAGGACAGTGCCCCTGGCTCTGTGTGGTTGAGCTGTCACTTTACTAGGGGTGCATAGAGATTTTGTAAGCACAAAAGAAATAGTTACACCTTGTGTAGAAATTGATGTGGCTAGTGTTGTGGAAATTGAATTGTGGATAGGATGTGCATTTTGCCCAGAACATGTGCAGTGTATATTGTAGCAGAGGTAAAAGAAATGCAAACCTACCAATATAGGTTGTGTTGTCTTGTTCAGATGACTGTGTGTTTGAAAGCAGGAGTTAGAAGTAAAAGGCAATCAAAAGTCTGGGAAAGTTAATTGTGTCCCTTTTAAAGTAAGAATTTTTAAGCTGTGGATAGCTTTGGATCTGGAAGCAAGCCAGAAAGCATCTGTATTAATGCAATTTTCTAACTAATAAGGTAGAAACCACTGAAACCTTGGCTGCCTATGAAACAAATACAAGGAAATATGGGGTAATTCCTCTGTTTTGCCTGAAATCAACAAGAGTATGTGTATATAAAGGAAATATTTTAAGCAATGACTGACTGCCCAGAAGGGGGAGACCTCTGTTCTTTTGTCTTTCAGATCATCAGAGAAAACGGATGCCAGCTGAACAGCATTCACTGTACCATGCATTTACTGGTACAATAGGAATTATTTTTGTGTTCTTTGTCCTGTCTTGTGGTGTTTGTCTTGTGGCCAGAATTGTTGGGTTTAATATTTTCATAAGACAGTCTAGTTCAAAATTAAATAGAAGGGTTAAATCAAAAAG
>NW_020680774.1:3344-6630 GCF_002925995.2 Terrapene triunguis
AGATACTTGTTTTGTTCAACTTGGAATACAAAGTGTTTGGATAAATCAGGAAAATGTGATATACTAAAGTCTAATACATTTGCTTAAGTAAGAAAAAGAAACTTCATTGGCCAGATTTTTTTTAATTGAAAAATTGTTGTTAAAATTTGCATACCAACAGTCTTTGGAAGCAAGGACATGGAAGGTTAACCCACTCCCCATATTGCCCATGGGATCCTTCTGTCTACCTCAGATTTCTAGCCAGAGGGCTGGGGAGGGGGGAAAGCGATTGGACACCTGAGGTTGTACCGAGTGAACTCCTCAAAAGTGGGTGTGCTTGTCCCGGTTTGTTGCTCCAAAGCTCTGTAATAAAGTTATTTTTACTGGAAGAGTGTACATGGCATACATTGAATAATAAGACTAGTGTACTGTATAATGGCAATGTGTATGTGTTCATTGTTGGGAAAAGGTGTATGAGTGAAGAGTGGAAGTTTCCTTTGTAGGTTAAAAGAAGCCGAGAAAGGGAGAAGAGGAAAAAGCACGGAATGAGTTAATTGAGGAAAAAATAGCTAGCAAGCTCAGTTCAAAGATAAGACCTGGCTGACAGCCACAAAAAAGGGGGGCCTGAATGTGCCCAAGCAACTGAGATCTGCAAAACACGGCCAGGCACTAATGAAATGTGTTAGGTTTCTTTTCTCACAGATAAAAGAAGTGCTCCCCAAAGACCCTAGCAGCACTGCCATTCATTGAAACAAGGAGACTGAGTCTACATAAAAGTCCATCAACGAAAGACTGCTTTTGGCTCCACACTGGAAAGGCCCTTTCCAAGTCCTGTTAACCACCAACACTGCTGTGAAGTGCCAAGGACTGCCCACCTGGACCCATGCTTCTCACTGCAAAAAGACCCCTCCACCTCGGGAGGACTTTCCAGCTGCTGATCAGCCTATTTCTCCTGCTAGCTCTGCTGTGCCTCCTGGACAGCAGGGAAGGAGGACAAGGTGAAGTGCTAGTAACCTCTCCCTTGTCCACTGACAGACCTACTGTGCCTTTGGATTTTCCTAGAAGAAGCAAAACCATTACAGGGTGATGTGCTAGTAACCTCTCCCCTGTATGATGCTAAACCACACTGTTTCAGGAAAAGAGAAGAAGGAACACTTGCTTCATTGAAACCACAAAGTCCAGGGATTCCTGACTACAAGAGACATTAAGAACTGACCCTGGTGAAGAAACAAAGAATTATACACTGGCAGAAAGAAACTTGTGGGACCCATGCTTGGGAACGTGGTATTGATTGGATTTTGGGGTTTATTCTACAGGCTGCGTCCTGTGTTTTGGATAAGTCCTTCAGCATGTATTGCCCTCCCTAATTGGATTTTAAATGATAAGTACCAAAGGCACCTTGTTGCCATTGCCCCTGCCATCTCCTCCATTACACTATTACCCCTGTAATACATCCAAATACAGACAATGCTATATATTTGATAAAACCAATGGCCAAGGCCTTCACACTTTAGTGATTTATTTAAATATTGTTTGAAAATATATATTTTTAAGGTTCAGGATATCCCATATAAGCGAACAATTGAATGGATCAGTGGAGATAAAAGTATATGATATCACTACCAGCGAACCCCAAGAATTAATAATTGCAATTGATGGGTTCTATAGTGAATGTTCCTGGAATTTGCACTGTGTTAAATGAGAGAGGCCCTTATTGTTATTTGGTCACCCAATTAGTGAACAATTAAACAAATACCCAAATTGCTCACAGGGGGCTGCCATTAGATTAGCACAACAGAGGGCTTGGGTTATTTCTTCTAGAAAGAAGAGAGATTTGACCGGATCCCTGTGGGATGGAGCCAATAGTGCAGCAGCAGTTTGGAATATTTTTAAGAACCAAGAACATGATGAGAAATTGGGGCAACTAGAGAAGGCCATTTGCCTTGTTTCTGGAGCACAACTAACCCAGGTACAGGCTGGAGTTGGTGAGTTACATGTTATTTCCGCCCTTAGTTCAATGACCCAGAAGTTGCTGACAGAGATGGTATTGAATATCACTGAGGCTGGGAAGGCATTGCAGTGGGATCTAGCATGTTCAGAGATTCAGGATTTCCTGAATGACCAGCTGATGGCCATTCGGAATGATCTAGAACATCAGGCTTGGCCCACTGCCCTTACAGACACATCAGGAGTACCATCTGATCTGTGGCCATGGAAACTTACTTGGAAACTTTTTGGGTGGAAGTGCGGACGTTCTCAATGCTCCTTCCAAGCATATGAACCGGTAAAGGGGGTGTGGGCTCCCACATACTGAATCCTGCCGGGTCCATGGGGAGGATGCATGTGGGATTGGGTAATTCACCGAGACATCTGGGAAATTAGACCTCCTGGTATGCCCAATCGATTTTTAGTCAGTACTCCTGGGATTACACCTGACATTTGGATGGGGTTAGGTAGTCTATGGACATTTTGGCCATTAGAACCCCCACAGCTTCAGTGTATATGTAAACTGAAGCCAGGAGCAGTTGTCACTGTTTATGACTACGTTTGCTGGGAGGGTAGGGGACAAGGAACTACCCTGACAGGACACTTACTTTTTCAAGCTAATGATAGCTGTGTGTATGTTAATGACACCACATTACAAGACATGCATTTTAATCTCATTACCACTGCAGGCAATCATATTATTTACTGGCCTGCAGATAGAGTTTTCCAAGTAGCCCTTAGGTTCCAGATACCCTTTAATTGGACTAGTTTAGTACCTGATAGATTTCAGAATTTGTTTTCACTGTTACCAGAGATTCAAAAAAATCTCTGAAGTACAAGGGCAAATTCACATGCTTCAAAATATATATCAAGTTGAAAAGTATGCTTTCCAGACAGCTTATAGAGTATCCACTTTATGTACTAAGTATGATGTATTGTGCTTTATGACTAAGACTGTACAACAACCCCATTATATTATTGCTATGGGAATGTTATTGCTTGTGTTGCTACTAGTTAGTTTAGGATTATGTTATTATTGTTGTAAAAGATGTAATAATAGTAATACCTTTCATGTTTAGGCTAATCATGCATTGTCATTACATCCAATCAGAACCCCTAAGATTGTTGCATCTGATGTAGAATCTGAAGTCCAGGACTTGATGCAAATAGAGGTTTAAGAATGTTTGTTGTACTAGAAGTACAAAAGGGGGGGTTGTGGAAGCAGAAACAGAACTGTCAGAAAAGAACTGCAATGCATGACAGTTTGTTAGCAAGAGTCAGGCTAACTGTAGCCCTGATAACGCGAGATTTGTAGAAGCGA
>NW_020680774.1:6640-7269 GCF_002925995.2 Terrapene triunguis
GATTGTGTGAGGCGGGTGAGAAAGAACTGTGTGAGAAGTTATTGCGACCTTGTGTAGATAATATGGAATGTAGACTAAGAGTCTACATTAGTGAGCAAAACAAGATATCAGAATGACCTATGTATAAACAAAATGCAGTTGTTGCTCATTATTGTCTGTAACAAAAGGTATAAATGCTTGCTGTAATTGTTTACTGTTGAGAGAGACCTGCTTAGCTCTCTCCCTCTGCACAATTGTGAGAGTTAATAAAGCATCTAACTTGCTGTACCCAAACAAAAAGTGAGAACTCAGTTTTTCTCCGACAATTTGGGGGTCGTCCGGGATGGCAACGCCCACAGAGGCACCGGCAGTTGCTACGGATCGTTCCCCTTCGAACCCCATGGCGCCACAATAGAGGTAGGAGACCTTTTGAAATCTCTATTGGGGTGTCGGAGGAGGACTGTCCGAGGGGCCGTCTGTCCCTGTTGGGCTCACGCCATCTGAACTTATTGACTGTGCAGCAAGGTCAGATGCTGAGCGGCTTAGGGGAATTGTTTGCCGCCCCCTGTATGCATATGCGAGGTGCATAGGATTGCACCTGTGTTGAGGGGTTGTTACTGCCTCAGCAGGAGGGGTTTTTACCGCCTCAT
>NW_020680774.1:7279-10613 GCF_002925995.2 Terrapene triunguis
GTCCGGACAGAGGGGTTGTGTACCGCCTCAAGAGGGGTTTTTACCGCCTCAAGTGATGCATCGAGGTACTTGGGAATAGTACCTGAGGTACTTGGGATAGTACCTGGAGCAAGATCTTGCTGTGTCTGTGTGTCTGTCTGTGGTGCTGTGTTTGTGTGTGCACCAGTGTGAATTGAGTGTTACCGGAAGACGCCCAGAGTACTCTGCGAAGTCTTTTGGCTCGTGACCAGAACTACTCTAACGCAAGCCCGGTAACTAGAGGATCTTTTAGGAGATCCGACCCACGGTACGCTAACTCGGCCTGGCATCGTCCGGCGAGGAGGCTGCCTGGGTCTAGGAGTGTGTGAACCCATCTTCCCTCCCCTTTTTCCACTCCGTGTGAGCCACTGACAGTCTGACCATCTCACTGGATGCAACAGAGTATGCGGCGCCGTCTCTCTGAGATTAGCCGACGCTCTTTGCTGAAGGGAGGTGTAGGAGGTCATGGTTACCCTTGTTAGTCTCTCCTGTGTGAATATCCTGTAGGGAGAGATCCTTAGTTTATGTGCCGCTAGCGCGGACAGGGCATCCTCCTCCCTGTGTGTGTGATTGGAAAATGGGTGGGGGACAGTCTAAGGATTCCCTTTCACCCCCTAAGGGTACCCCAGTTTATTTCATGTACGTACATTATGGTCCTAAAACCTGCAGGTATTTAGAGAATTGGAATCATTACACGCGTGAAAATCCATCTAAACAATGCCCACTAGAAGGTACCTTCAATCTAGATAAGATCATACATCTCAGAGGAGCTTTTAATCACCAAAAAGCCTCTGACACACAATGGGAGCAATTTGTCTATTGAGGAAAGGAACGGGTTAATTTGAAATTCAGCTTGGTCCAGAGATAAAGAGAAAATTAATCTGCGTTCAAGGTCAAGAATCAATGCAGACCAGGCTAAGTACAAAGAAAAACTGCTTTTGGCCCCAGCTGGCTGTGAAAAAATATAGACATAGTCAAACCAAAGGCAATACAAGTTACAGTGCTGAGATTACATTTGCAAAGCTTAACTGTCCAGTGAGATCCAACAGTCTGCCTTTGCGACCCTGGAGCCAGCGTGGTTTGGGGACGCTGAAGAAGCCACAGGCAGCCGGCCTGGACTGGAATCACTGAAAAGACGCCCCAGGAGACCTCAGGGTGTAAAAGAACTGCCCTCCCAAGAGAGGAAGCAAGTTGGAGATTGCACAGCACCTTCTCTCAACGTTATACACAGACGTGGCCAGTCTGGACGTACGTGTGTGAGTATGAAAGTGTGCCCACTCTCAGCCACAGTAAGTCTGAGAACCGGAGAGGGATTTAGCATTCCTCTCTCCACCCCGGTTGACCGGGAAGGGTGTCAGGTGGATCTACCCCAGTCGTAGCAGGACTGGGCAATAGAGAAGTTGGAGAAATAGGAAGAGTTGTATACTTGATAACTAGAATTGAACAATTAAGAGCATAGATCATGAACCAGGCAGCAACTCAAACCTATGCCCAGGGCAAGTTGCAAGCCTTGAGACAGGACTTCCAGGCAGAAAAGGAAGCACTGGCTAAGCAAGTACCGGTCCTTCAGGGACTTGTCAGAATTTAACGATTTGTGTTTGCATGTGCTGTAAGAGCAGTGTGTTTGCCACAAGAGAAAATTGAATAGTTAAACGCCAATGGGCCATGCGTTTTGCCCAAGTGGCAAGCCTCACGAGGGAAGACTCGGGTAGCCTTGTGAGTAAGAATGTTTAAGAGAAGAGACCAGGAAGGGTGGAGGCTAGTTGAGAAGCCCACCCTCCTATCTAAATTGGTAGTGAAAAAGCCGGTGCCCATGGAAGGGATGGTTCAGCGAGAAAAGCAGGATCGGGCCAAAGCGGGCAGGCAACAGATAGAGAGATTGGAAAACAGGTTGGAAATTTTGAGGGCATAGTGGAAGGAAAAGAGTAATTAATTATAAGCATGGGGATTTCAAATCCCCAGGACAATAATTGGAATGGTAAAATCTGAGTTGATTGGGTGTCGGTTTGGGAGACAAGCAAGTGATTTAAGAAAAGAGAGTGAGAAGTGTACTCTGTAGTTGCTAGAGGGAATCAAGCAGTGAAACTTGGTAGGAATGTCTGTAAGTAATTCAGGCAAGAGGTTATTTAAGTGGAATTATTCGACTATGAATACGTTAGTCTAATTTGCTGAAGAACACTCCTGCTGTGTACAATCTGTGTTTTATAAGTTTGAGATGAATTGGTATTGTTTTAACGTTGCAAAACTGAGAATACTTTTGCCAGACCCAGGAGACTAGTGTTGTTTAAGGTATTTAGCATTTAATCCTTAAGGTGACTTAATGCTTTACAAGATTTAAAATAGAAGAACAGGAGTACTTGTGGCACCTTAGAGACTAACAAATTTATTAGAGCATAAGCTTTCGTGGGCTACAACCCACTTCTTCGGATGCAAAGATTTAAAATGTTTTAACTAAAGACCAAAGGTTGTGGCTGCAGCAGGGTAGTCAAAGCCAGGAGAATAAAAGATTTGAATTTGTTTTTGGGTAACAAAATAGCAGATAAAAGATCTGGTAAAAAGAGAGAGAAGGACAGTGCCCCTGGCTCTGTGTGGTTGAGCTGTCACTTTACTAGGGGTGCATAGAGATTTTGTAAGCACAAAAGAAATAGTTACACCTTGTGTAGAAATTGATGTGGCTAGTGTTGTGGAAATTGAATTGTGGATAGGATGTGCATTTTGCCCAGAACATGTGCAGTGTATATTGTAGCAGAGGTAAAAGAAATGCAAACCTACCAATATAGGTTGTGTTGTCTTGTTCAGATGACTGTGTGTTTGAAAGCAGGAGTTAGAAGTAAAAGGCAATCAAAAGTCTGGGAAAGTTAATTGTGTCCCTTTTAAAGTAAGAATTTTTAAGCTGTGGATAGCTTTGGATCTGGAAGCAAGCCAGAAAGCATCTGTATTAATGCAATTTTCTAACTAATAAGGTAGAAACCACTGAAACCTTGGCTGCCTATGAAACAAATACAAGGAAATATGGGGTAATTCCTCTGTTTTGCCTGAAATCAACAAGAGTATGTGTATATAAAGGAAATATTTTAAGCAATGACTGACTGCCCAGAAGGGGGAGACCTCTGTTCTTTTGTCTTTCAGATCATCAGAGAAAACGGATGCCAGCTGAACAGCATTCACTGTACCATGCATTTACTGGTACAATAGGAATTATTTTTGTGTTCTTTGTCCTGTCTTGTGGTGTTTGTCTTGTGGCCAGAATTGTTGGGTTTAATATTTTCATAAGACAGTCTAGTTCAAAATTAAATAGAAGGGTTAAATCAAAAAG
>NW_020680775.1:0-1613 GCF_002925995.2 Terrapene triunguis
TCCGTGGCAGCCTGGCGGGCAGCGGAGGCAGGGGCGGTTCTGCGGCGCTCCGGTGGGCACTGGAAGGAGGGAGGGTTCTGCGGCAGCCTGGTGGGCAGCGGTGGCAGGAACGGTTCTGCGTCGGCATGGCGGGCAGTGGTGGCAGGGACGGTTCTGCGGAGGCCCAGTGGGAAGCGGTCGCAGGGACGTTTCTGCGGGAGTCCGGAGGGCAGCAGAGGGAGGGAGGGAGGGTTCTGCGGCAGCCCGGCGGGTAGCGGAGAGAGGGACGGGGGGTTCTGCAGCGGCCCAGCAGCAGCGGTGGCAGGGATGGTTCTGTGGCGGACTAGCAGGCACCAGAAGGAAGGAGGGTTCTGCCGTGGCCTGGCGGGCACTGGAAGGAGGGAGCATTCTGCTGCCACCTGACAGGCACCGGAGGGACTTTTCTGCGTCAACCCAGCGGATACCGGAAGGAGGGAGGGAGGGTTCTGCGGCGGCCCGGCAGGCAGCAGAGGGAGGTAAGAAGGATTCTGTGGCAGCCTGGTGGACAGCAGAGGGAGGCAGGGAGGGTTCTGTAGCGGCCCGGTGGGCACCGGAGGCAGGGAGGGAGGGTTTCGCGGCGGCCCAGTGGGCAGCGGAAGGAGGGAAGGTTCTCCAGTGGCCCAGCGGGCAGCGGTGGCAGGGATGGTTCTGCGGCAGCATCGCAGGCAATGGAAGGAGGGTGGTAGGGTTCCACGACGGCCCGGAGGGCACTGGAGGCAGGGAGGGTTCTGCGGCGGCCCGGAGCGCAGCTTAGGGAGGGAGGGTTCCGTGGCAGCCCGGCATGCAGTGGAGGCAGGGGCGGTTCTGCGGCGCCCCAGAGGGCAGCGGTGGCAGGGACGGTTCTGCTGGAGCCCGGAGGGCACCAGAGGCAGGGAGGGTTGTGCGGCAGCCTGGCGGGCAGCGGAGGCAGGTAGGGTTCTGTGGCAGCCCGGAAGGCACCAGAGGGAGGGAGGGTTCTGCTGCGGCCCGGTGGGCAGCGGAGGCAGGGAGGGTTCTGCGGTGGCCCAGAGGGCAGTGGAGGGAGGGAGGGAGGGTTTCGCGGCGGCCCAGTGGGCAGCTTAGGGAGGGATGGTTCTGTGGCAGCCCGGCGCGCAGCGGAGGCAGGGACGATTCTGTGGCGGCACGGAGAGTACCGGAGGGAGGGACGGTGCTGAGGAGTCCCGGCGGGCTCTGTAGGCAGGGAGGGTTCTGCGGCGGCCCGGCGGGCACTGGAGGGAGGGAGGGTTCCCAGCAGCCCAGTGGGCACTGGAGGGAGAGGGTGATGGTTCTGCGGCGTCCCTGTGGGCACCGCAGGGAGGCAGGGAGGGTTCTGCTGGAGCCCGGAGGACACCAGAGGCAGGGAGGGTTGTGCGGCAGCCTGGCGGGCAGCGGAGGCAGGTAGGGTTCTGCGGTGGCCCAGAGGGCAGTGGAGGGAGGGAGGGAGGGTTCTGCAGCAGCCCGGCGGGCACCTGAGGGACGGAGTGAGGGTTCTGAGGCAGCCCTGTGGGCAGCAGAGGCAGGCAGGGAGGGTTCTGCAGTGGCCCAGCAGGCAGCGGAGGGAGGGAGGGGTCCGTGGCAGCCTGGCGGGCAGCGGAGGCAGGGGCGGTTCTGCGGCG
>NW_020680776.1:0-4679 GCF_002925995.2 Terrapene triunguis
AGAACCTGGGCCTGCCCACTACTCTGGGTTCTGGCCCAGGGACTCTACAACATGCAGCCATAGTCTAATCAGTCCCCAGCCTTGCTGCTGTCTCCCTGGGCTGCTTCCTCCTCTGCCTCCCACAAGCTTTCTTCTCCATCCTTCTCTCTTCTGGGTATGGTCTTCCCTCAGGGCCAGGCTCCTGGGGTCTAACTCCTTCCTTGGGTTCCCGCCTTCCTTCTCTAATACACAGACGGTGGCTGCAGACTTTCTCACTGCCATCCTTTCTGTTGCCAGCTTCTTGGCTTTATATTAGCCCAGGTCACACCCACTCAGCTGAACTTCATCCTCCAATCAGGGGTTGCTCCTCCAGCCTAATACCCTCACGTGTGGCCTATCACACTAATTGGTTCCTTACTCAGCTTCCTTTGCCCTTTTGGGGCTGGTGTGGCGAGAGCACCCCATCACAGGCAGGCTATTGTGATGTTGGCAAAGGTTATGCTCAAGCCTTGTGGAGTTTTGGAACAAGGGTCTTCATCTTGGAAATTGATCCAATTAATTACGTAGTATCTCCCCTTGTTGGAAGGGAGTTGAGTATATTGAAGATAAGGACTGAGACCTTGAATGGGATTTGATGTTCTGTGGGGGGCCAATGTAGGGAGCGGACGAGAGGTGTGATGTGTTCACAGTGGACAGTGCTTCTGAGGAGATAAACTCCAGCATTCTGTACCAGCTGGAGTAAGAGCTGAAGGCTCTTTCCACACGTATATCACTTGTTGCAATCCAGCCAAGAGGCGACAAAGACGTAAATAACTGAAGCCAGGTTATCCTCTGCCAGGATGGGATGGAATCTCACAGCCAACTGGTACTCCAGGCGAATTCTGCGCCCAAAAATTAAAAATTCTGAACACAATATTTTATAATCCTGCAAAATTCTGCATATTTATTTGTAAAAACAACACTATAAAATCATGCCAATTTCAATTATTTTGGTCATTTATTTCAAAATACCTGTCAGCAAGTATGTCTATAACAATACAGACACACACAAAAATTCCACCAGGAGTACAGAGTTAAAAAAACCCCTACGACAATCCAGGATCCTGTTTCTCCGTCCCCTCCTCTCCCCCACAGCCCAACCACAGGGCCCCCCCCTAGCCCAGATACCCACACCTCTTACCCCAGAGCCCCACTGTGGGGCTCCCCCCAATCCAGACACCCGCACCTCCTACCCCTCAGAGCCCAGGGATCCAGAGGGAGAAACAGCCTGATGCTGGGTTCCGGACTTGTATGGAGTTTCCTGCACACCTCCTTCCTTAAGAGCATGCTGAGAACTGGGAAGCCTCCAGCTCCCTCCCACTCCTCCTGGTCTTCTATTTGTGAGCTGGGCTCTGCTGGGTCCAGTGGCCCCTAGTGGCGCCCAGCAGCTCTGCAGCCCATTTCGGGGGGAGGAAGGAAATTCTGTGCACACATTAATTTCTGCACAAATTCTGCATTGCGAGTGGCACAGAATTCCCCCAGCAGTAAACTGGAGACGGTAGAAAGCATCACTCATGGGTGTTGCTATATGAGAGCTTCTGTTGGGCAAGCTGAGCGTCCTGCAGCTCAGATGCATCTTCTCTGCCTCTCTTCTTGATTCATACCCCATATTTATTAATATTAATTACCTGGGAAACCTCTCTACATACCTAATATTTTGCAAACATGGGATGAAATTCCTCCCCTTGGGAACTCCATTGGCCTCTCTGTTGAAGAATCTGTCCCATGATCAATTCCCCTGAGAAGCCTGTAGTTTACCTTGGAACAAATAGAACGTGACATATTGGAAATTGGTCCAGACAGGAGAGGGAGGGAAATGGTAAATGGAGAAGGATTCATGAGAAAAGTGGGGTTTAGGAGAGAGGGGGTGATGGAAAAGAAGTGGGAAATTATTTTGAGTGCAGGGGTTGTCATGATAAGAAGGTGTGAGCTAAACATGGGTGGAGGAGATAGGGATGGAAAAGAGAGAGGATCGGGAGGGAGGCAGGTGGGTGGATAGGGAGATGAGAGAAGAGATGTAGGCCAGGTAACAATGTCACGAGCTTGGAAGATGAGGATAAGTCATTCCAAAGTGAAATCTGGAGTCATGGGTAATTTTGGGTTTAGTCCATGGTGTGAGTGAGAGCAGAATCTGAAAACGTGTTGTCCCCACCCCTACCCAGTGTCCACTCCGCCTTCTCACAGTGGAATGCTCTGTCTCGGACAGGTGGATGGGGTGTTCCACAACCTCCCGGTGATCACGGTCAACAGGCGGCTTCAAGCATATCAGCATGGTACTAACATCCTGGTGCAAACTGACTTTGGCCTCATTGTGAGTTACGACCTGGTTTACCAGGCCAGAGTCACCGTTCCACAGCGATACCAGGGCCACACCTGTGGCCTGTGCGGGAACTACAGTGGACGGCAGGACAGCAAGCTCCTGCTCCCCAATGGCAGGACAGCCTCTGATGTGGCAGCATTTGGCTCTGCTTGGGAAGTCCAGGTCCTAGGAGCATCATGTGTAGACAGATGCGCTGGGAACAGCTGTCCAGTTTGTGAGGAGAGAAAGAAGGACGTCTTCAAACAGCGCCACTACTGCGGGTTGCTCACAGCCCCTGACAGCCCCTTCACTGCCTGCCACGGCACGGTCAGCCCCAGTGTGTATTTCAACAACTGCCTGTATGATCTGTGCCTGAGCAACAGGGACTCCCAGGTCCTGTGCCAGAGCATGCACAGCTATGTGACGGCCTGCCAAGAGGCCAAGGTCACCATCCCGCCCTGGAGGAGCACTTCCTTCTGCCGTAAGTCCATGATACTGATGGAGCTCAGGTAGCCAAGGTGCGCTGGGTGCGGGACAAAAGGGGAGAGGGAGACAGCATTTATGGGAACAAAATTCCAGACTTCTGGGATTCTTCATAGACTCTTTCAGTGTGAATCAACAACCTCAGTGTCCTTGTCCTTTCCTTCCTGTGCTGTTCTCCTATCCTTTATGTCTCTCTCCCTCTAGCCTGTGGTATGACATCTGTCTAACCAATAATTATTCCTCTCTCCATTTAAGCTGTGACCTGCCCTGCCAACAGCCACTATGAAGTCTGTGCTGACCTCTGCACTGTCGCCTGCGCTGGAAACATCATGGACTGCTCGGAGACCTGTGCCGAAGGCTGCCAGTGTGACAAGGGCTTCTTCTTCGATGGCCAGGGCTGTGTGACTCAGGAGAGCTGTGGATGCTTTGAACAGGGGAGATACTACAAGGTATCGCCTCAAGTGGTCTGGGTCTGATTTAATTTTTGCTTTATACACATCTTAAATCCTACACTAGTCAGGGATAGGGTTTGCTATAATGAATCAGAGCACTGGCCCATCCAACTTGGCATCCCAGCTCTGCTAGTACTCAATGCCCAAAGTTCCAAAAAAGGCAAGAAGATTAAACGCACTTTGCTTGTTATGGAGAAACTGAGGCACAGTGAGGGGCAGTGACTTGCTCATGGCCACACAGTGAGCCAGGAGGAGATGGCAGGATAGAACCTAGGCGTTGTTCCTGGCCCTCAGACCAGCACGTAACCCATTAGAATAATAGAATCATAGGGTGGAAGGGACCATGAGAGGTCATCTAGTCCAGTCCCTTGCACTCATTGCAGGACTTATTGACAGAACAAGAAGCAATGGTCTCAAGTTGCAGTGGGGGAGGGGTAGGTTGGATATTAGGAAACACTATTTCACTAGAAAAAGAACAGGAGTACTTGTGGCACCTTAGAGACTAACAAATTTATTTGAGCATAAGCTTTTGTGGGCTACAGCCCACTTCATCGGATGCAGGCAGTGGAAAATACAGTAGGAAGAAATATATATATACACAGAGAACATGAAACAATGGGTTTTACCATACACACTATAAGGAGAGTGATCAGTTAAGGTGAGCTATTATCAGCAGGAGAGAAAAAGAACTGTTTGTAGTGGTAATGAAAATGGCCCATTTCCAGCAATTGACAGAAGATGTGTGGAACTGTAAGGGGGGGGGGGAAATAAGCATGGGGAAATAGTTTTACTTTGTGTAATGGCCCCTCCACTCTTCTTGTCAATTGCTGGAAATGGGCCATTTTCATTACCACTACAAACAGTTCTTTTTCTCTCCTGCTGATAATAGCTCACCTTAACTGATCACTCTCCTTATAGTGTGTATGGTAACACCCATTGTTTTATGTTCTCTGTGTATATATATATCTTCCTACTGTATTTTCCACTGCATGCATCCGATGAAGTGGGCTGTAGCCCACGAAAGCTTATGCTCAAATAAATTTGTTAGTCTCTAAGGTGCCACAAGTACTCCTGTTCTTTTTGCGGATACAGACTAACACGGCTGTTACTCTGAAACCTGTCACTATTTCACCAGAAGGGTGGTGAAGCACTGGAATGGGTTACCTAGGGAGGTGGTGGAATCTCCTTCCTTAGAGGTTTTTAAGGCCCGGCTTGACAAAGCCCTGGCTGGGATGATTTAGTCGGTGTTGGTCCTGCTTTGAGCAGCGGGTTGGACTAGATGACCTCTTGAGGTCCCTTCCAACCCTAATCTTCTATGATTCTATCCACAAGGCTTGTTACCCCATCAAAGACAGCTATCAGACAGAGAAATAATGTTATTGTCGTCCCACAAACTTATACAGGATCGTTTTAGGGGTCAAGACAAA
>NW_020680777.1:0-1182 GCF_002925995.2 Terrapene triunguis
TGCCCCCCCACCCAGGCGTTACAGCCCATCTGGGGCCCTGGGGGGGGAACAGCCGCTGCCTCTGCTCCCGCTGAGGTTTGGGGGGGGGAGCTCATCCCCATCTCTATACCACAAAACCAGCAGAGACCCCCAGGGCTGGGCTAGCAGGGGCTGTGGGTCGGGAGTGAGGGGCACTGGCAGAGCTGGGGGGGGCAGGGCTGGGCTAGCAGGGGCTGGGGGTCGGGAGTGAGGGGCACCGGCAGAGCTGGGGAACCCAGGGCTGGGCTAGCAGGGGCTGTGGGTCGGGAGGGAGGGGCACCGGGCAGGGGGGGGGGGGGGCAGGGCTGGGCTAGCAGGGGCTGCGGGTCAGGAGTGAGGGGCACATCCTCAGTGAAGCCTTTGGCTTAGCCAGCACCGTGACCGAGCAGAGTGTGCGTCCCTGCCTGATTCCCCCCCCCCGCCCCGCCCCGCCCCAGCAGGGCTCAGACCTGGGATGGCCAGGACGGTGCCGTCCCGCAGCCCCTCCATGGAGCCGGAGCCCACGAAGTAGAGGGCCTGCAGGGCGTCGCCACGGCGGATGAGGAACTCGCCCGGGGTGCAGAACGCCGGCTTGATGCTGAGCGAGAGGGCGCGGAGGCAGCCCCGACTCGCCGCCTCGAACACCGGCAGCTGCAGCAGCTCCTTGTTCAGGTGCATGGCGATGTCGGCTCGCAGCTCGTCTGGCAGGCTCCGCAGCAGCTGGGCGGGGGCCGGAGGAAGCAGAATTAACGAGCCCAGCCCCCGCTCGGGTGGCCCAGCCCCTCCCCCCCACCAGACCCCCCTCCCACCCAGGAGGGGCGCCCAGACATGGCAGAGTGAAAACACGCACACAAGAACCCAACCGCAGAAGAAACAAAACAGGCTGCTCCCTGGGGGGGCCCGACTTCCCCCCTTGCTCTAGGCCAGCCCCCTATGGAGCCCCCAGCCTGCCAGCAGGCCCAGGAACCCCCCACTCCGCTCTTAGAGTGAGAGCTTTCATGTGAACACAGTTTTCAATGCCCCAAGGCCCCACCCCCACCCCAGTCCATGAGCCCCCGCCAACTCGCTCCGTTCCCCCAGGAGTCCGGCAGCGGGTGATGCATGGGCCCTGCCCGCCAGCCTGGCGGGGGGGAGGTGAGACAGCCGGGGGTGGGTGAGGGAGGGGTAGGAAGGTGGGGGGGGGGG
>NW_020680778.1:0-1714 GCF_002925995.2 Terrapene triunguis
GCTGGGGTGTGAGGGCTCCAGCTGGGGGTGTGGGCTCTGGGATGGGGATGGGGATAAGGGGCTCAGGGGTGGAACAGAGGGTTGGGGTGCAGGGGGGTGAGGCCTCTGGCAGGGGTTGTGGGCTCTGGGGTGGGGATGGGGATAAGGGGCTCAGGGCTATGGCCGAGGGTTGGGGTGCAGGGGGGTGAGGGCTCCGGATGGGGTTGTGGGCTCTGGGGTGGAGCTGGGAATGAGGGGTTTGGGGAGCAGATTGCCCCAGGGAGAGAGGACCCCCCCCCAGCCCTCTCTCACCACAACAGCCCAGGGCCAGATGAGAGGGCACCTGTCTCCTAGCCGCAGCAGCTCTGGTGTGGCTGGGCTGGGGGAGGGGACAGGATGTATTTTTCCTAAGTCAAAAGGGGGAAGGGAATGAGTTATGCTTCAGTTTTTACCTCATAAACTTAAGTCTTGTCTAACCTACAAGATGCTATGGGAATAAGACACCATGTCATGTGGTGACATCACAAGAGCAGAGGGTATGAGAACTGCAGCAACCGAGAGGGCAGGGGATTTAGAGTCAGATTGCTTCAAATGCTGCATTCGTCGGCTGACATTTAACAGCAACGCTTAGCTAACAGAATGGAGAAAGGAATTCTCTGCTAAAGATTCCACCTGCCCCTTTGGCCAACTCCACCCCTTCCCTGAACAGAGTGTGCTCAGAACAACACCCCCCCCCCCCCACACACACACAAGCCCACAGCTGGGCACCCAGCACAAAGCAAGGGAGGGGGTTGCTTGGCTTGTTTTACTTTTTACTTTGCAGAAGGTTTTTTGAAAAGCATTTTCTGCTCCTGTTCCCCATGGTGAGGAAGCAGATGGTTGTGGGGAAGGGAACTTGAGAGCGGTGGAGCAGAGGCAATAGGGGAAGTTGTGGGAGGCTGAAGGGGGAGATGGGGGAAGGGGACATTTGGGGGGACGCTAAAGGGGGCAATGGGTTGAAGGAGGCTGGGGCAGAGTGGCAGTTGGGGGGGCTGCTCAACCCCATGGGAGGGGAGGAGGAAGAGGAGCTGCCGTTGTATCAGAAGCTGTTTCCTATTAGAACTTGCAACTTCACTGATCCTGAGCAGGGTCCTGTGGTCAAAGGGGAACTAGATGGGTTCATGGAGGACAGGTCCATCAATGGCTGTTAGCCGGGATGGGCAGGGATGTGTCCCTAACCTCTGTCTGTCAGAAGCTGGGAATGGGGGACAGGGGATGGGTCACTGGATGATTCCTGTCTGTTCATTCCCTCTGGGGCACCTGGCACTGGCCGCTGTCAGCAGACAGGACACTGAGCTAGATGGACCTTTGGTCTGACCCAGTCTGACCGTTCTTATCTTCTAATGTTCTTCTCACATGCTCAGTAACATCTGCAAGTTGCTGCCCTCATGTGCCATCAGAATCTGCTCCCTGCAATCAAAGGCAGGGAAAATCTCCCTGAAGGGGGGAAATCGGAGGGGAGGGATGGGCAGAGGGACAAAACTGGGACAGGATCAGGGGTTCAGACTGGGGTGGGGCTGCCCTGCCAGGTAGGTGCAGAAGGGAAAACCCCCAGATAGAGGGAGGCAGAGGGGATAAAAGTTACCACGGGTGGGGAGAGCCGTCAGCAGCAGTTCCAAACTAGGGTGTGGTGGAGGGTAGAAGGACTTGTGTTCCTCACTGGATGGTCCATCTCAGCACCCCCTCCCCAGGGCTG
>NW_020680779.1:0-1073 GCF_002925995.2 Terrapene triunguis
ATGCCCCTGCCAATCAGCGTGTGCCCGACCTGGGGAGGGGGGTCAAACACAGCCCCACTCGGCCTGGCTCGGGAGCCCCCACTCGGCGCGCGCTGGCAGCCCTGCTGGTCCCGGGTCAGCCCCGGCCCGGCCAAGGTGTCTGGCCTGATGCCAACGCACCAAGGGCCCCACTGCCCTCACTTCACCCCAAGGTCGCCAGCCCAGCGCGCCCGCAGGCCCCTGCCAGCATGCGCTGCTCCATCGCCAGGCCAGGTTGCTGCTGGGACCCGCCCAGCGCCCTGCAGAGGCGAGGGGGGCAGCCAGTGCCGGGTGTGTCGGCTCCTCAGGGTGGGGACCTGCTTCTCGGTGGGGGGCGGTTCTTTGGGGTGGGAGCCAGCTCCTCGGGGTGTGGGCTGGCTCCTCGGGGGGGGGGGCGGCTCCGCGGGGGGGGGGGCGGGTGCGGGGGGGGGGGGGGGGGGGGGGGGGGGGGCCGGCCCCGGGGGGGGGGGGTGCTGGCTCTGAGCGCTGCGGCTCTGTCCCACGGGAGGCCAGTGGCTGAGGAAAAGCGGGGCCAGGCTCTGCCGTGCTGCCCCATGGGAGGCTGCCCCGGCCAGTGGGGGAGTGGAGCCCAGGCGCGGGCCCCGGGCCGTGTAGGGAGGCTGCAGGGTCACAGCGAGGGTCAGGGAAGGCCTGGCTGGGCTCGGTACCTCCAGGAGGTTGGTGATGTAGGGCTGGTTGTGGAAGATGGGGGGGTTGTCGTTCCGATCCTGCACAATGATGGTCAGTTTCCTGGAGACCTGCAGGAGCAGAGGCGCCGGCTCAGGGACAGGGGCTGGGGGCCCCGGCCCAGCCGCGACGGGCGCTGCTCCGGGCACGCCAGGGCGCAGCGTCTCAGGCTCCAGACACAGCGCGGATCCAATCACCCCCGCAGACACCAGGAGTCACCAGCTGCTGCCAGGGCTGGACTAGACCCGGCCAGACCAGCTGCTGCCACGTCTGTCCCCGAAGAGCTGCCGGCACAACGCACCCGCCCCTGGGTGCATAACCTGCCCACTCCCCATGCGTCCACACGCAGACCTGCTGCCCCACTCCCC
>NW_020680780.1:0-1545 GCF_002925995.2 Terrapene triunguis
ATGGAATGCAGTGCCTCGTAGAAACGGGATGTGTGGGGCTGGGATCCGAAGCGTCCGTTTGCCTCTTTGGTCTTCTGGTAGCCTTGTCTCAGCTCCTTGATTTTCACGCGGCACTGCGTTGCATCCCGGCTGTATCCTCTCTCTGCCATGGCTTTAGAGATCTTCTCATAGGTCTTTGCATTCCGTCTTTTGGAGCGCAGCTCGGAAAGCACGGACTCATCTCCCCACACAGCGATGAGATCCAAGACTTCCCGATCAGTCCATGCTGGGGCCCTCTTTCTAGTCTGAGATTGCACGGCCATCTCTGCTGGAGAGCTCTGCATCGTTGCCACTGCTGCTGAGCTCGCCACGGTGTCAAAACAGAAACTGCGATTCAAACTGCCCAGACAGGAAAAGGAATTCAAATTTTCCCGGGGTGTGGCTGGTCAGAGCATCCGAGCTCGGACTGCTGTCCAGAGCGTCAACAGAGTGGTGCACTGTGGGATAGCTCCCGGAGCTATTAGCGTCGAATTCCATCCACACCTAGCCTAATTCGACATGGCCATGTCGAATTTAGCGCTACTCCTCTCGTTGGGGAGGATTACAGAAATCGATTTAAAGAGAGCTCTATGTCGAACTAAATAGCTTCGTGGTGTGGACGGGTGCAGGGTTAATTCGATATAACGGCGCTAAATTCGACATAAAAGCCTAGTGTAGACCAGGCCTTAGAGACGTTAAACAGAAAGACTGTAAGATTTAGACATAGCCTGGAAGTGAGGCTCTAGAGAGGTCTAGATTGAGGTCCAAGATGATGCTCAGATTACAGGCCTGAGTAACCAGTAGGATCATGGTGCTGTCCACAGCTTGAGAAAGGAGTTAGCCATTGAGCAGATGCCTCTCTGGCCTACGAGTTTCCTCTGACTATACAACAGGGGTCAGCAACCTTTCAGAAGTGGTGTGCCGAGTCTTCATTTATTCACTCTACTTTAAGGTTTCGCGTGCCAGTAATACATTTTAACGTTTTTAGAAGGTCTCTTTCTATAAGTCTATAATAAATAACTAAATTATTGTTGTATGTAAAGTAAATAAGGTTTTTAAAATGTTTAAGAAACTTAATTTAAAATTAAATTAAAATGCAGAGCCCCCTGGACCGGTGGCCAGGACCTGGGCAGTGTGAGTGCCACTGAAAATCAGCTCGTGTGCCGCCTTTGGCACGTGTGCCAGAGGTTGTCTACCCCTGCTATACAACATGGCAATTAAAAAGGAGGCTTTGAATGATGGGAGCTCTCACAAGAATCCATGTTTATAGGTTTGTGGCTGAGTGCTCTTCTGCTCCCCATCTCTTGTGCTTTAAAGCATCCAACTGATGTGCCCCAGTCTGGCAGCCTTCAGGACATAGTGCCAAATATATCTATTTAACATGACTTCTTGCTGATTTGCATCAGTAGCTAACTGAGCAGGATATTCCATACCTATGCTTTGGTATTTGTGAGGTCTGATGTTCACCTAAGTCACATGCTATTGTTTCTGCTCTCTGATTGGGAGAGGTAACCTTTATAAACATGA
>NW_020680781.1:0-5815 GCF_002925995.2 Terrapene triunguis
GAACCCGGCCCTTGTTGCTGCCAACTTAGATGGGCAGAAGGGTTACATTTTTGGGGGCTCGTCCGGGATCCCTGGGTCAGTACCCCTCGCAAGCACCTGTTGAGTGTTCCACTGCATTGGGAAACAATTGTGGTTATATTTTGAGGAAATTACTGTTTGTATAATGGCTAATATGTCAGGTTTGTTGGGCCCCGGCCCTGCAGCCTCTAGCTCAGGGGCCGCAGCCTCAGCCAATGATTGGGTTAAAGCACTGGGGCAAATATTGGAAAAGGTTGTGCTGTCCCAGGCTATGTTAAACTCTTGTCGTGAGTTAAGATTATTTGCTGGGGCAGAGGAGTTCGAACCCTGGTTGGAGCATACCACTGAAATGCTGCAGGAATGGGCCGTACCTGATGCAGAAAAGCGAAGATGTCTAATAGAGAGCCTTAGTGGCCCAGCATTAGATGTGATTCGCATCCTGAAGCTCATTGACCCTAGGGTCAGTGTGAAGGACTGCCTAGAGGCCCTTGATCATATCTTTGGGAGCGTAGAGGGCCCTGAAGACAGTTACTGTAAATTCCTTAATTCCCGACAGCAAATTGGCGAGAAGATTTCAGCCTATATACAGAGGCTGGAGAGACTGCTTCAGAGAGCTGTCATGAGGGGAGCAGTGACTGCTGAACAGATGGATCGGACCAGACTGGCTCAAATTGTAAGAGGAGCTCAGTATCAGAATCCGATTCTACTCCATCTCCAGCTAAGAGAACGACGGGAACATCCCCCAAGTTATTCCCAGCTGATAAAGGAGGTCAGAGAAGAGGAAGAAAGGCAGGTTGCCAGCGAGTTTTGGGAAGCCCAAACATTGGAGCCAGCCGGCACAACACCACTGCAAACGGCCAGTGTACTGATGGTGAGCACCACAGAGGAACTTGCCCAACAAATGCAGGACCTGACAGAACGGATAGCTGAACTGCAAAGCACCATTGACCGAGCTAAGACTTCCAGGAATAGGGAGCCTCTGACTGTGGCGATGGAGAAGTCAGCATTTAGAGCCACCATCCCACCTGGGCGAAGGGGGAAAGGACAATTCTTCTGCTACCGATGTGGTCAGGATGGACACAGTGCTGCCAAGTGCCATAATGAAGAAAACCCCTCCTTAGTGTACGGAAAGCTGAGGATCAGTTGGGAGAGATCCGGTAGCTGCCAGAGAGTCCGGGGATGGGAACCACCCAGGCCTGCAGGATTTGAAGATTCCCCCAGAAAAGACCGTCCAGCTGGGATCCCTGCTGGACTGATAGGGCCTCGAGCAGAGGTCATGGTGAAGATTGAAGGGGCGGAGTGTAAAGCCGTGCTTGACACTGGATCTCAAGTGACTATTATATTTCAGTCATTCTACCAACAGATGCTTAGGCACCTGCCTATACAGCCACTGACTGGCGTTGGTCTGTGTGGCCTCAGCATGGATGAATACCCCTACCAAGGGTATGTCATAGTGCACCTGGAATTCCCAGAGGAGGTTGCTGGGGTAAGAGAAGAGGTGGACACAGCTGCATTAATATGCCCTGACCCTAAAGGGACCTCTGATGTGTCTGTGCTGATAGGGACCAACTCCAGTCTCTTCAAGGTGCTCGCGGATTACTGCAGACGACGGGCTGGGGACCAGTACCTGAATACCCTGATGATCCATACGCTTTGTGCTGAAGCCTATAGGAAGATTGAGGGTGCTAAAAAGGAGACATCTGAGCTACCGATTGGGGCACTGAAGTACATGGGCACAACCCCCTTAGTAGTGCCTGCAAGGATGGAGCAGGAAGTGCTTGTCATGAGTACCCGGCTGAAAGGCAGTAAAGGGGCATTAGCAATGGTAGAGCAGCCAGTTGAAGGAGAGCTCCCGGAAGGAGTGCTGGTCCCCAGTGGAGTCATAACTCTACCTGCTGAAGCCCAGGAAAAGGTGACTATACTGATTGCTAATGAAACAAGTCGAGATGTTGTTGTGAAGCAAGGACAAAAGATAGCAGACCTCTTCGAGCCTGAGTCAATTGTAAAACCCCAGTGTGAGACTCAAGTTCCGACAATAGACCCAGCAAAGTTTGACTTTGGAGATTCACCGTTGTCCGAGGAGTGGAAAGATCGCCTGAGGAGGAAACTGTGTGAAAGATCCAAGGTGTTCTCATTGCATGAGTGGGATGTGGGATGTGCAAAAGGAGTAGAGCACAACATTAGACTACATGACTCTCGACCTTTCAGGGAGAGATCTAGGAGGATTGCCCTCTCCGAGATGGAAGATGTGCGACAACATCTTCAGGAGCTGGCTGCGAATGGCATCATTACAGAGTCCCGCAGCCCATACGCCTCACCCATTGTGGTGGTCCGTAAAAAGAATGGGAAAATCCGGATGTGTATTGACTACCGCACCCTAAACCGCCGTACTGTGGTTGACCAGTACACAATGCCCTGAGTCCAAGATGCCTTAGACTGTTTGCTAGGAAGCCAGTGGTTCTCTGTGTTGGATCTTCGGAGTGGATACTACCAGATCCCTCTGGGTGAAGAAGATAAGGAGAAGACAGCCTTCATCTGCCCATTAGGGTTTTATCAGTTTGAACGCATGCCCCAAGGGATTTCTGGAGCACCTGCCACATTTCAGCGTCTTATGGAGAAAGTTGTGGGAGACATGAATTTACTGCAAGTGTTAGTTTATTTGGATGACCTGATTGTGTTTGGAAGAACCTTGGAGGAGCATGAAGAAAGACTTTTTAAAGTGCTTGATAGGTTAGAGGATTATGGTTTGAAGCTTTCAATTGACAAATGCCAGTTCTGCAGGACCTCAGTGAAGTATGTGGGTCACATCGTGTCCCAAGAGGGTGTGAGTACTGATCCCGATAAAATAGAAGCACTCACTACATGGCCATGTCCAAGTAACTACAGAGAACTCAAGACCTTTCTTGGGTTTAGTGGCTACTACCGCAGATTTGTGAAAAACTATGCTACGATTGTAAAACCTCTGAATGATCTTACCAGGGGATACCAGTCCAGCAGGAACAAATCTAAGACCAAGAATAAGGGGAGGTCCCCAAAGCCTCCTGTGCAGAGACACTATGGCCCCTTCGAACCATTTGGGCCACGGTGGGATGAGAGATGTGAAAGGGCTTTTCGAGAAATCATTACTTGTCTAACTCATGCTCCAGTCCTAGTCTTTGCTGACCCAAGCAAACCATTTATCCTGCATACTGATGCCAGTTTGGAGGGTCTGGGAGCAGTACTGTACCAGGAAGTGGAAGGAAAACGTAAACCTGTAGCCTTTGCCAGCCAAGGACTGTCTGATAGTGAAACTCGCTATCCCACCCACAAGCTGGAGTTCTTGGCCTTGAAATGGGCCATCACTGAGAAATTTCGAGACTACCTATATGGTGCTCAGTTCCAGGTGTGGACAGACAACAACCCACTGACCTATGTGTTAACAAGTGCTAAGCTGGATGCTACAGGGCAAAGATGGGTGGCCGCTTTGGCTAGCTATGACTTCAGCATTCAGTACCGATCAGGGAGAAGCAATGTAGATGCAGATGCATTGTCCAGGCGTCCACAGGCACCAGGAGTTGTTGTGATACCCACAGATGGAGTGAGGGCTATTTGCAGTGTGAGTCACCGGGAGCCAGAGTCCCATGAGAGTCTTCATGGATGTGCTGCAGAAGTTTTGGGCCTGCCCCCTGAATGCGTGCCTTCTGCTTCAGTGAACTATATTGCGTTGGACCAATCTCCTTTGCCCATGCTCAATGCGGCTGACTGGCAGGAAGCCCAGCTGCAAGATATTGACATTCGTGATACACTACTTGCCAAAAGGGAGGGGCGAAGCCCAGCTGTGGTTGTCCCACCTAACCCGGAGGGTAAACTACTATTGAGAGAATGGACCAAACTAAAACTGATTCAGGGAGTGCTACACCGAGTGACCACAGACCCTTTACAAAAGCAACGAGCACAGCTAGTGCTGCCAAAAGAGTACAGAGCCCTGGCCATGAGGGCCCTGCATGATGACTTTGGACATTTAGGGATGGAGAGGACCCTGGAACTTATTCGTAGTAGGTTCTATTGGCCTCGGATGGCTGAAGATGTTCGCAGGAAATGTGAGACCTGCGCTCAATGTGTTCAGAGGAAAACTCTGCCCAGGAGGGCTGCATATCTGAAGAACATCACCAGCAACAAACCTCTGGAGCTGGTATGCATTGATTTCTTGTCTTTAGAAGTAGACAAGAGAAATATTGGGAACATTCTAGTAGTGACTGACCATTATACGCGATATGCGCAGGCATATCCCACATGTGATCAGAGGGCCACCACTGTTGCTCGAGTACTGTGGGAGAAATATTTCTCAGTTTATGGATTTCCAGCCCGGATACACTCGGATCAGGGGCGGGACTTTGAGAGTCACCTTCTGAAGGAGGTGCTGAGGATAGCGGGAATTAAAAAGTCTAGGACAGTGCCTTATCACCCGCAAGGTGATCCTCAGCCAGAGAGGTTCAACCGAACCCTATTAGATATGTTGGGGACTTTGCGGCCAGAGCAGAAGGCAACCTGGAGCCAACATGTCGCATTTCTGGTGCACACCTACAATGTCACAAAGAATGATGCTACAGGAGTCACCCCATATCTCTTAATGTTTGGGCGAGAACCAAGATTACCCATAGACCTGTGCTTTGGTGTATCAGAGGATGGAGATAGCTATGAAACTCATCAGCAATATGTATCCCGACTAAGAGAAAAGCTGCGGGATGCTGATCACTTAGCTGCATCTACGGCTCGGAAGAACGCAGACCGCAACAAACATCGATATGATGCTAGGGTAGGTCTGCAAGAGCTCCAGCCGGGGGACAGAGTCCTGCTGCGAAATTTGGGTATTGCTGGCAAACATAAGATAGCTGACAGATGGAAGGCAATACCTTATTTGGTGATGGAAAAGCTAGGAGACCTGCCGGTCTACAAGATCAAACCTGAAGAGGATCCAGGGCAGATAAAGACAGTGCATAGAAATCTTTTGCTCCCTGTGGGGGAATTGGTAGGCACCCCTTATGAGATGGGCCACAACAGGGCAACCGGGCAGAACGAAGGTGCTGGACCAAAGTTGCCCTCCAATGTGGACAGCCAGCCCCCTGCAGCTAACCTACCCCTATGCAGCACATCCGAGAGTGAGTCTGAGGAGGAAGACACAACCATGGTGTATCCTGGGATGGAGACAAGATTTCAGTCTCGATCAGCTGAATCAAAAAAGAGCTCCTCCTCTTCCGCCCTAAACCCCATGGCAGAAGTATTTAGGCCCATTCCTGACACCCCTGAGCCACTGGTGGGACCCCCATGTGATGACACACACAGCTTATTGGACAGTGGAGACATACAGGTGGAGGATGTCCTGGGCACCTTGGACCCTCCACTGTTAGAACTAGAAATGCAGGGGCCTATGCCAGTAGCCGAGGGGCCCTCAAAGGAAACCTCTCCATCTGTCGTTCAAGAGGCTGTCCCCCCTACCATGGCAACAGAGATTCTCAATAGACGAGACAGGGTAATCAGGCCAGTAAAACGGTTGACTTATGATGCACCTGGGGTGACTAGTGAGGAACCAATATGTTTAGCCCATAGGCTTGTGGAAGCTAAAGTGGGCTATCTGAGGCCCTTTGGAGGAAACCAGTGAGTTGGTATAATAGGGAGTGTGATTTGTCGGGACGACAAATTCTCGGCTGGGGGGAGGATGTAAGCAGAGTCAGGATGAGCTCTACCCTGACATCTGGTGGTGAATTATGGCGAGTGTGGAAAAGAACTCCAGGGGCTAATCTTGTTTGCATAGGCACAC
>NW_020680782.1:0-2253 GCF_002925995.2 Terrapene triunguis
ATCTTTCTAAACAAGTCTCTCATATTTCAAACTTGTAAGTAAAAAAGCCAGGCAAGGCGTCTTAGTTTTACTTTGTTTTCTCAACTTGTAAATGTACCTTTTACCAGAGTGTTTATCTTTGTTTGCTGCACTTTGAACCTAAGACAGAGGGGGGTCCTCTGAGCTCTTTAAGTTTGATTACCCTGTAAAGCTATTTTCCATACTGATTTTACAGAGATGATTTTTAACTTTTTCTTTAATTAAAAGCCTTCTTTTTAAGAACCAGATTGATTTCTCCTTGTTTTAAGATCCAAGGGGGTTTGGATCTATATTCCCCAGGAATTGGTGAAAGGATGGAGGGGGGAAGGGTCAATTTCTCCTTGTTTAAGATCCAAGAAGTTTGGATCTGTATTCACCAGGGAATTGGTGAGAGGTTTCTCAAGGCTTCCCAGGGAGGGAATCCAGTGGGAATGGTGGCAGCGGGACCAGAGCTAAGCTGGTAGTTAAGCTTAGAAGTTTTCATGCAGGCCCCTACATTTGTACCCTAAAGTTCAAAGTGGGAATACAGCCTTGACATGGTGGAAGCGGTGGGATCGTTTTAAACCCAAAAGCCAGTAAGAGATTTTTTTTTCCCTTCTAGCTGCTTGGAAAGCAGAGCTGAAGGTAGATGCATATCTTATCTCTCCTTGCCTGAAGGCAGAGGTGTTAAGTCTTTTTTAACAAGGGACTTTGTTAAGAGAATGGTTCAATCAGTGAGCAAACTTTGACTGGTAAAGGCAATTTACAAGCTGCATTGTTTTCTTTTTCTTTTTACATCCTCGGAAGTAGCTAGTTAGAAAGTCTCTGTTAACTCAGCAGCACTCAGCAGGAGCCTGAGCTAAGTGCATCTCAGTTTCAGTCGACTGCAGGGGGGTGTGACCCAGCACAAGAAAACAGGAAAATGACTACCAAAGAAGTAGCTAACAAAATAGAACTGGCCAAACTAGAAGCAGAAGAAAATGAAAAAAAACATCATTGACTGCTTCAAATTAAAAAAACTTGAGACAGAGCAGAAAGAAAGAGAAGAGAAAGTCAAAGAGGAGGCCCATGAAAGAGAAGAGAAAGCCAAAGAGGAGGCCCACAAGAGAGAGATGGACCTGGAAAAAGCCAAAGAGGAGGCGAGAGAAAAAGAAAGGAAGCATGAACTGGAAGCAGCAAGGGCTAGGCAGGATGCATCAGACCATCCTAGCAACTCCTCTCCAGGTACCACTTCCCATCCCAGGAAATTCCCCCCCTACAAGGCAGGCAATGATACTGAGGCCTTCTTAGAAAATTTTGAAAGGGCCTGCCTTGGATACAGAATCACTCCAACCCAGTACATGGTAGAGCTGAGGCCGCAGCTCAGTGGACCCTTAGCAGAGGTGGCGGCTGAAATGCCTAAGGAACACATGAACAGTTATGAACTTTTTAAAAACAAGGCCAGAATCAGAATGGGGCTAACACCTGAGCATGCCCGTCAGCGGTTCAGAGCCCTAAGGTGAAAACCCGATGTGTCATTTACCCGACATGCCTACCACATTGGAAAAAATTGGGATGCCTGGATATCAGGAGCAAATGTTAAATCTATGGAAGAGTTGCCCTTCCTATTGCAAATGGAGCAGTTTTTAGAGGGTGTTCCTGAGGAAATAAAAAGGTACATCCTAGATGGGAAGCCCAAAACTGTAACCAAGGCGGGGGAGATTGGAGCCAAATGGGTGGAGGTGACAGAAAAAAAAAAGCTAGTAGCAGTTGGAGCGAATATCAGAAGGGGCAAGCCGAAACAAAACCTTATCACCGGGGACAACCCAAGGCCCCACCCACATCCCAAGGGAAACCCCAGACGCCTTCTCACCCCACCACACCAGTCTCCATCAACCAACATCGCCCCGGTGATACCTTAGCAGGGCGATGTTTCAAATGTAATGAACTGGGGCATATAAAGGCTCACTGCCCCAAGAACCCTAACCGATTACAGTTCATTACACCCCAATCACACCAAAGATCCCCAGACCCAGATGCCTCTCTCATACCCTCGGAGCGAAGGGAAACCTTGAGAGTGGGCGGAAAGAAGGTTATCGCTTGGAGGGACACTGGGGCACAAGTGTCAACTATCCACCAATCCCTAGTGGACCCCAAACTCATCAACCCGGAGGCTACAGTGACAATTCAACCCTTCGTGTCACAGTCTGTAACCTTGCCTACAGCCCAGTTGCATGTCCAGTACAAGGGCTGGGCAGGAATGTGGACTTTTGCAGT
>NW_020680783.1:0-5767 GCF_002925995.2 Terrapene triunguis
AGGCCTTATACCAGGCCTCTGATACAACCACTTGCATATATCTTAGGGTATGTCTACACTACAAAATTAGGTCGGATTTATAGAAGCCGGTTTTATAGAAACCGGTTGCATGCAGCTGATTGTGTGTGTCCCCACATAAAATGCTCTAAGTGCATGAAGTCGGCGGACTGCGTCCATAGTACCGAGGCTAGCGTCGACTTCCGGCGCATTGCACTATGGTACCTATCCCACAGTTCCCGGAGTCTCTGGCGCCCATTGGAATTATGGGTTGATATCCCAATGCCCGAATGATGCAAAGCAGTGCCGCGGGGGGTTCTGGGTACATTGCGTCAGGCCCCTCCCCCGCCGTCACAGCAACGGCAGACAATAGATTCGCGCCTTTTTACCTGGGTTACCTGTGCAGACAACATACCACGCCAAGCATTGAGCCCGCTCAGCTCAGCTCACCGTCACCATATCTCTTCCGGGTGCCGGCAAACGTGGGACTGCATTGCTAAACAGCAGTAGCAGCTTACTGCCTTTTGGCGGTAGACGGTGCAGCATGACTGGTAGCCTTCATTGGCGATCTGGGTGCTGGCAGCCGTGGGGCTGGCAGCCGTGGGGCTGCATTGCACCAGCCCCTTGCCTTTTGGTAGAAGATGGTTTATTACGACTGGTAACCGTCGTCGTCGTACTGCAGTGGCTGTCGATCATGGGCACCCGGGCAGACAATGATGGTTATCAGTCGTAGTATGCTATTTTCTGCCACGTGCCCTGTTGGCTCATTGCACGTTAGCAGAGTCGTAGTATGCTATTTTCTGCCAAGTGCCCAGTATTGTCTGCTAAGCACCCAGAAGAGGCCGATGGCGATCTGGGTGCTGGCAGACATGGGGCTGGCAGACGTGGGGCTAGATTGCTACACAGCAGCAACCCCTTGCCTTTTGGGCAGTAGATAGCATATTACGATTGGTATCCATCATTGTCATATTGCAGTGGGTATCAGATCGTGCAATAGACCTGAAGGCTTACTGCCAAGCACCCAGTATTTGCTGCCAAGCACCCAGAAAATGCCAAGGGCTATCAGTCATGCTGCACCGTTGTCTTAAGATGGAAAAAAGTAGATTTATTCTGTATTCATTTGCTTCCCCCCTCCCTCCTGCTAAACCCAGGCTTTTGAGTTCAATCTTTGGGGGGGGGGCATTCTGTGTGACAGTTGTTTGTGTTTCTCCCTGATGCAAAGCCACCTTTCTTGATTTTAATTCCCTGTACCTGTACGCCATGTCGTCACTCACCCCTCCCTCTCTCCCTCCCTCCCTTCTTCCCCTGGTCCGTCAGATACTACTTTCGCACCTTTTTTCAGACCAAACGCCATAGCCAGCACTGGGATCATGGAGCCCGCTCAGATCAAGGCGGCAATTATGAGCACTATGAACACCACGCGCATTGTCCTGGAGTATATGCAGAGCCCCCTGGACATGCCAAAGCAAAACCAGGACCAGCTGAGGAGGAGGCAATTGCAGCGCGGCGACGATAGTGATGAGGAAATTGACATGGACCTCTCACAAGGCACAGGCCCCAGCAATGTGGAAATCATGGTGTTACTGGGGCAGGTTCATGCCGTGCACTGCCGATTCTGGGCCCGGGAAACAAGCACAGACTGGTGGGACCGCATCGTGTTGCAGGTCTGGGACGATGCCCAGTGGCTGCGAAACTTTCGCATGCGTAAGGGCACTTTCATGGAACTTTGTGACTTGCTTTCCCCTGCCCTGAAGCGCCAGAATACCAGGATGAGAGCAGCCCTCACAGTTGAGAAGCGAGTGGCGATAGCCGTGTGGAAGCTTGCAACGCCAGACAGCTACCGGTCAGTCGGGAATCAACTTGGAGTGGGCAAATCTACTGTGGGGGCTGCTGTGATCCAAGTTGCCAGGACAATGAGAGACCTGGTGATATCAAGGGTAGTGACTCTGGGAAACGTGTAGACCATAGTGGATGGCTTTGCTGCAATGGGATTCCCAAACTGTGGTGGGGTGATAGACGGAACCCATATCCCTATCTTGGCACCGGCGCACCAAGCCACCGACTACATAAACCGCAAGGGGTACTTTTCAATGCTGCTGCAAGCCCTGGTGGATCACAAGGGACGTTTCACCGACATCAACGTGGGCTGGCCGGGAAGGGTACATGATGCTCGCGTCTTCAGGCAGTCTCTTCTGTTTCGAAAGCTGGAGGAAGGGACTTTCTTCACGGACCAGAAAATAACCATTGGAGATGTCGAAATGCCTATCGTTATCCTTGGGGACCCAGCCTACCCCTTAATGCCATGGCTCATGAAGCCGTACACAGGCAGCCTGGACAGTAGTCAGGACCTGTTCAACTACAGGCTGAGCAAGTGCTGAATGGTGGTGGAATGTACATTTGGGCGTTTAAACGCGCGCTGGCGCAGCTTACTGACTCGCTCAGACCTTAGCGAAAAGAATATCCCCATTGTTATTGCTGCTTGCTGTGCGCTCCACAATATCTGTGAAAGTAAGGGGGAGACATTTATGGCGGGGTGGAAGGTTGAGGAAAATCGCCTGGCCGCTGATTACGCGCAGCCAGACACCAGGGCGGTTAGAGGAGCACAGCAGGGCGCGGTGCGCATCAGAGAAGCGTTGAAAACCAGTTTTGTGACTGGCCAGGCTACGGAGTGAAACTTCTGTTTGTTTCTCCTTGGTGAACCCTCTGCCCCTCCCCCCCACCCGGTTAACTCTACTTCCCTGCAAACCAACCACCCCACCCTCCCCTACTACCCTCCCCCCTTCGAGCACCACTTGCAGAGGCAATAAAGTCATTGTTACTTCACATTCATGCATTCTTTATTAATTCAGCACACAACTAGGGGGATAATTGCAAAGGTAGGCCTGGATGGGTGGAGGAGGAGGGAAGGAAAAAAACACAGTGCACTTTAAAACTTTAAAACTTATTGCACTGGAAATCATCTAGGCTGGAGTGATTGGGTGGCCGGAGGCCCCCCCACCGTGTCCTTGGGCGTCTGGGTGAGGAGGCAATGGGACTTGGGGAGGAGGGCTGTTGGTTACAGAGGGGCTGTAGCGGCGGTCTCTGCTCCTGCTGCCTTTCCTGCAGCTCAACCATACGCAGGAGCATATCACTTTGATGCTCCAGCAGCCGGAGCATCGACTCTTGCTTTCTGAGTACAAGTTGACGCCACCTCTCCTCTTCAGCCCGCGTTTCAGCACGTCACCTCTCCTCTCGCTCATATTGGGCTTTTCTATAATCAGTCATTGACTGCCTCCACGCATTCTGCTGTGCTCTGTCAGCATGGGAGGCAGTCTGTAGTTCAGTAAACATTTCGTCACGCGTCCTTCGCTTCCTTCTTCGAATATTCACTAGCCTCTGCGAAGGAGTAAGATTTGCAGCTGGTGGAGAAGGGAGAGGTGGTTAAAAAAGATACATTTTAGAGAACAATGGGTACACTCTTTCACGTTACATTTTGCTGTTCACAACATCACACAGCACATGTGCTTTCGTTACAAGGTCGCATTTTTCCTCTTATATTGAGAGTCTCCTGGTTTGGTGTGAGAGATCACTCACGCAGTGCCAGGACACAGATTTCAGCTTGCAGAGCCATGGTAAGACATACAGTCTTTGGGCTTTTTTAACCTTCTTAACATGTGGGGATGGTTTCAAACAGTACTGCCCTCATTTCCCATACCAAGCACCCGTTTGGTTGGCCATTTAAAATGGGTTTGCAATGTAAAAGGAGGGGCTGCGATTTCAGGTTTAACATGCAGCACAAACCCAACTAACTCCCCTCCCCCACACACCCAATTCTCTGGGATGGTCACTTCACCCCTCCCCCCCACCGCGTGGTTAACAGCGGGGAATATTTCTGTTCAGCAGAGCACGAAGGGGCACCTCTGAATGTCCCCTTAATAAAATTGCGCCATTTCAACCAGGTGACCGTGAATGATATCACTCTCCTGAGGATAACAAAGAGCGATAAGGAATGGATGTTGTCTGCATGCCAGCAAACACCGGGACCATACGCTGCCATGCTTTGTTATGCAATGATTCCAGACTACGTGCTACTGGCCTGGCGTAGTAAAGTGTCCTACCATGGCGGACGGGATAAGGCAGCCCTCCCCAGAAACCTTTTGCAAAGGCTTTGGGAGTACATGAAGGAGAGCTTTCTGGAGATGTCCCTGGAGGATTTCCGCTCCATCCCCATACACGTTAACAGACTTTTCCAGTAGCTGTACTGGCCGCGATTGCCAGGGCAAATTAATCATTAATCATTAAACACGCTTGTTTTTAAACCATGTGTAATATTTACAAAGGTACACTCACCAGAGGTCCCCTGTGTGCCCTCAGGGTCTTGGGTGAGTTCGGGGGTTACTGGTTCCAGGTCCAGGGTGACAAACATATCCTGACTGTTGGGGTAACTGGTTTCTCCGCTTCCTTGCTGCTGTGAGCTATCTATGTTCTCTCCATCCTCATCTTCCTCGTCCGCCGAACCCGCTTCCCTGTTTCCAGCGAGGGACTGATAGCACACGCTTGGGCTAGTGGTGGCTGCACCCCCTAGAATGGCATGCAGCTCCGCGTAGTAGCGGCATGTTTGCGGCTCAGCCCCGGACCTTCCGTTTGCGTCTCTGGCTTTGTGGTAGGCTTGCCTTAGCTCCTTAATTTTCACGCGGCACTGCTGTGCGTCCCTGTTATGGCCTCTGTCCTTCATGGCCTTGGAGATCTTTTCTAATGTTTTGCCATTTCTTTTACTGCTTCGGAGTTCGGCGAGCACTGCTTCATCTCCCCAGATGGCGATCAGATCCCGTACCTCCCGTTCGGTCCAGGCTAGAGCTCTTCTGCGATACTGGGACTGGGACTGGGACTCCATCATGGTTACCTGTGCTGATGAGCTCTGCATGGTCACCTGTGCTCTCCACGCTGAGCAAACAGGAAATGAAATTCAAACGTTCGCTGGGCTTTTCCTGTCTACCTGGCCAGTGCATCTGAGATGAGAGTGCTGTCCAGAGCGGTCACAATGAAGCACTGTGGGATAGCTCCCGGAGGCCAATAATGTCGAATTCCGTCCACACTAACCCAATTCCGACCCCCTAAGGCCGATTTTATTGCTAATCCCCTCGTCGAGGTGGTGTTAAGAAACCGGTTTAAAGGGCCCTTTAAGTCGAAAGAAAGGGCTTCGTAGTGTAAACGTGTCCAGGCTTAAGTCGATTTAACGCGGCTAAAGTCGACCTAAACTCGTAGTGTAGACCAGGCCTTAGGCTCTCTTTCTACTACAGAGAGGTCTTATCCCATGACAGCTTACTTTGCTTAAGAGACTTTGGTGAGGGAAGTTGTCAAAGGGTTTATGAAAATACAAGCAGACGATATCCACTGGATCACCCTTGTCTACATGTTTGCTGACCCCTTTAAAGAATTGAAACAGATTGGTGAGGCATGATTTCCATGTACAAAAGCCATGTTGACTCTTCCGAAATAAATCATGTTCATCTCTGTGTCTGATAATTCTGTTCTTTACTGTTTCAAACAATTTGCTTGGTGTTCCAGTTAGATTTACTGGCCTGTAATTACCAGGATTGACTGGAGCTGCTTTTTAAAAATTGGCATCACATTAGCTATCCTCCACTGAAGCAGAACTCTGTGTAACCTCGAAAGCTTGTCTCTTACACCGACAGAAGTTGGACCAGTGAAAAATATTACCTTACCAAGTATAGATGGGCAGCTAGACAGATGGATAGATAATTGGGTGGAGAAAAAGCAGGAGGTAAAA
>NW_020680784.1:0-6403 GCF_002925995.2 Terrapene triunguis
CAGGAGACCTCAGTAACAGGGAAACGGGGGGAAATGGAGAGGGGCTCACTGACTCACAGATCACGGCCAGGAAGTTACTCCTGCCCCATGGAGCTTTCCCCAGGCTGCTGATGGGGACAGTGCTACCAGCTCCGAGCAGGACACTGAGTTACTGTATTATAAGCATTAATAATAACACAAAACTAACAGTCACCACACCCAAAATCAGCTATTGTATTGTACAGGGGCACCAGGAGCTAGAAACAGCAGTGTTCAGAGAAGAAACCCCGTAAGAAGAATTATAATTTATATGCTTCTTGTTATTCTTCATGTTCAGAATACATTCTGCAATCACGTCATCAATTTTTTCTAACAATACATTTACAAAGCAAGCAGCTGCTAAGTGGGCAGAGAGGAGCCGGAACACCTCCATGGGGCACTGCGGGAACCAAACGGAGACAGGAAGGTGCTGATTAGCGGTTGCAGGCAGGTCAGTCTGTGCTGGTTTCTTCTCCCTGGGATCCCTGCAGCCTGTGGCACAGTCTCTGACCAGCTCCATTACTCTGCACAAATAGAACAGAGGGAGAATCAGGACTGATCCCAGGGCTATGTCTGTATGGATCAGGGAGGGGTGCCTCGCAGGTCAACTTGTACAGAGGGCCCCCCTTGGGCCCTTCTGCAAAGAGCAAACCCTACCACGTTCCACCCTATCCAAGAACCACCCAGTTAAGGGGGTGTAAGCTGGTGGCTCTCACCAGCCCAGAAAGAACCAGTACCATGCCCACATCTGCTTGGAGGCCTGATTTATTATTAAAACACTAGAGCAGTAACACCCAGCAAAGCAATTCCCCAGAAGCCCTTCCCCCTGCCCCTCTCAGCCCCTCCCCTCCCATGCCCCTTCCTTCCTTCCCCTCCCTGCTGAGCAGGCAGCCCTTAACCCTTTCCTGGCTGTTTCACCCTGTCATGGGGAAACTAGCATGTCTGGCACTGGCTAAACGAGCACCAGTGTGTGATGCCCTCCAGTGGCTGCAGAGGCTCGGGACGCTCAATCCTGAAGTCCTGGTTCTCTCTGTGCTGCTCACATGTGGGTTATCTGGGAGCTGCACTAGCTGAAGATCCCAAAGGGGCAGGGCCTGGGCGACTCCAGGTTTAAACCACTCAGGGTAAGTGTCTTCCCCAAAGGCCTCTCTGAGAGCAACTCACCTGGGACAGAAATTCCTTCACTGATCAAGTTATTTTCTGTAGAGGAGCTGGATCCTTGGTAACTTCCTGTGGAGGAGAAGAGGGGGTTAGTGTCTCCCAGAACATGAGGGGGGGGGTCCAGATGCTCTTCTCCTCACACCCCTGCTTCATCTTTCCCTGATTACGTAACAGGATTTCACAGGCACCGAAACCCAATTCACAGCCATGTCAGAAGCAGTGTGAGATTCACAGGTATTAGCTTTTGGGATGATGATAATTCATCACTAGCCCCAGATACACTGAGCTGCCTCTGAGCCCTGGGGACTTCTGGGGTACAGCAGCTAAGCCAAAAACGTTACAGAAACAGGCCTGGAGTAGAGAGTCACTGGATCTGAAGAGCTCACAATGGAATTTCAATGTCACTTTCTGGACTTTTCTCCAGCCTGTGTGAACCGGGGGAGAACGGAGTGCACAGGGTCAATATGAACAGCTGCACAGACAGTCGCTCAGAGGGGGTGAGGTGTGTGTGGGGAGGGGGTTCTCTCACTTACCTGGAGGTGAGTAGCCAGCTCCCTTTTTCCCTGCGGAGAGAGAAGGGCAGATTTCAGTGAGTGCAGTTCCCAAGGCAGGAGATGGCTCCCGTCTGTCCCCACAGCCCAGAAACGAGGCCCTTAGGGTAGCACTGACATTTGGGGCTCAGAGACTCAGGGGCCCACAATAAATCAAGTACAAGGGGCAGGGAAGAAGACATCTCAGTGTGAGCAGTGTCCCTCCCTCACTCTATAGCAGTGGTGGGCAACCTGTGGCCCATCAGGGTAATCTGATTGTGGGCTGCGAGACATTTTGCAGACGTTCGTTGACCGTCCGCAGGCGCGGCCCCCCGCAGCTCCCACTGGCCGGGAACACAGCGAACCGCGGCCACTGGGAGCTGTGGGCGGCCATGCCTGCAGACGGTCAATGTAAACAAACTGTCTTGTGGCCCGCCAGCGAATTACCCTGACGGGCTGCGTGCAGCCTGCAGGCCACAGGTTGCCCACCACTGCTCTATAGTGTCTGGGTCTGGCCCAGCAGCAGCTCCCACCCTGGGGCCTCTGGCTCAGCCCCCAGAGGGGCGGTCACACAGCACTGATCCTGGGCTCCGTACTGCTGCTGCCCCTAGGGCTGCATGGCCCAGCCAGTCCACAGAAGGCAGAAAACCCCCGCACCCCCCACAGGCCCTCTACCTGAGCCAATCTTCCTCCAGATGATGATTCCGACTATTGGCACCGATCACTCCAGCCACAATGGGGATCACATTGGACTTCGGCTCTGAAATGGAAACGGAGCCAGTGAATACGGGGGGGGGGGGGGGGGGAATGGGGGGGGCCGTTAAAAAGAAAGGGGGGGGGGGGGGGGGGGGGGGGGGGGGGGGGGGGAAATCTATGGTGTCCCTTTAAAAGCAAGCTCTGTGGCTGGGGAAGGTAGGAACAGGGTAGGAGCCAGGAGGATGAGTCTGAGGTGCAGATGGGGGAGGATAGAGAAGGAGTATGTGACGAAGTGGGGGGTTTTCCCGTTTTCTGTGGGGTTTCAATGGTTTGCATGCAGAGGGGGTGGGACTCAGTTTCCCTGGGTGTTACTGGTTTAACGAGGTGAGGGGAGAGGGAGTGTGTTTTGCAGAGGACCGGAGAGAGGACGTGGGGACCCAGCCGGTGGCCGGGAGGATGGAGACCCCAGGGACCGGTGACCTGGCGACCTGGTGACCCAGAGGCCCAGCTGAGGAGACGCAGCCGGTTCTGGCCAGTGGCAGGACAATGGGCTGCAGAGTGAGGACCCAGTGACCTAACCAGCCGGTTCCAGCCAGAGGGAGCAGCAGGAGCAGAGGCCCCGGTTTACGACCCTGTTTACCTGAAGAGAAGACAATGGACAGAGGCGGGGCCTGGGGCCAGTGATCTGAGATGCCCAGCTGGGAGCAAGGGGGCTCTGGGCTGGAGAGGGGGAGCAGGCAGAGCCCACC
The DNA here is from genome assembly GCF_002925995.2 of Terrapene triunguis. Taxonomy (NCBI): domain Eukaryota; kingdom Metazoa; phylum Chordata; order Testudines; family Emydidae; genus Terrapene; species Terrapene triunguis. The sequence continues at coordinate 3,155 of NW_020680784.1, forward strand.
TGGATGCAGAGAGACTGGGATGTGCTGGGCTGAGGGAGGCCAGGCCTGAGGGTCAGAGAGTTTCCTGTGCTGTGTTCAACTCTCAATAAACCCTTCTGTTTCATGCTGGCTGAGAGTCACTCCGGTCTAGAGAACAGGGTTGCATCAACCCCTTCGGGGGTGGAGGCCCCGGGGGTCCAGAGCGAGTGGACTCCCTGAGGGGGCCCACGACAGAGACAGACGTGCTAAGGCTCAGAGAGGTGCGGATCCAGGAGGTGGAGGGGCCAGACCCCGAGAGAGAGTGGACCCCCGAGAAGGGCTGTCTCACTAAAAGGGGCACCCCCCATGGACCGCACGGGGCCTGACCCCGAGAGAGTGGATCCCCGAGAAGGGCTGTCTCACTAAAAGGGGCACCCCGCACGGACCGCACGGGGCCAAGAGTGGGCACGATCTGTGAGTCCGTGACAGAGTACAAGACCCAAACTCAGAAGTGTGATAGGTGCTAATGAATCAGGGACTGGATTAAAAACAGATGAATCAGTGCTGGCCGAACTCCGAAGCAGTAAACGAAATGGCAAAATATTAGAAAAGGTCTCCAAGGCCATGAAGGACAGAGGCCATAACAGGGACGCACAGCAGTGCCGCGTGAAAATTAAGGAGCTAAGGCAAGCCTACCACAAAGCCAGAGAGGCAAACGGAAGGTCCGGGGCTGAGCCGCAAACATGCCGCTTCTACGCGGAGCTGCATGCCATTCTAGGGGGTGCAGCCACCACTACCCCAACCGTGTGCTATGACTCCCTCACTGGAGAAACACACAGGGAAGTGGGTTCTGGGGACGAGGAAGATGAGCATGAAGATAATGTAAATAGCTCACAGCAGCAAGGAAGCGGAGAAACCAGTTTCCCCAACAGCCAGGATATGTTTATCACCCTGGACCTGGAACCAGTAACCCCCGAACTCACCCAAGACCCTGAGGGCACACAGGGGACCTCTGGTGAGTGTACCTTTGTAAATATTACACATGGTTTAAAAGCAAGCGTGTTTAATGATTAATGATTAATTTGCCCTGGCAATCGCGGCCAGTACAGCTACTGGAAAAGTCTGTTAACGTGTATGGGGATGGAGCGGAAATCCTCCAGGGACATCTCCAGAAAGCTCTCCTTCATGTACTCCCAAAGCCTTTGCAAAAGGTTTCTGGGGAGGGCTGCCTTATCCCGTCCGCCATGGTAGGACACTTTACCACGCCAGGCCAGTAGCACGTAGTCTGGAATCATTGCATAACAAAGCATGGCAGCGTATGGTCCCGGTGTTTGCTGGCATGCAGACAACATCCATTCCTTATCTCTCTTTGTTATCCTCAGGAGAGTGATATCATTCACGGTCACCTGGTTGAAATGGGGCAATTTTATTAAGGGGACATTCAGAGGTGCCCCTTCCTGGTCTGCTGAACAGAAATATTCCCCGCTGTTAGCCACGCGGTGGGGGGAGGGGTGAAGTGATCATCCCAGAGAATTGGGTGGGGGGGGGAGGGGGGAATTAGTTGGGTTTGTGCTGCATGTTAACCCTGAAACCGCAGCCCCTCCTTTTACATTGCAAACCCATTTTAAACGGCCAACCCAACGGGTCCTTGGTATGGTTAATGATAGCAGTACTCTTTGAAACCATCCCCACATGTTAAGAAGGTTAAAAAAGCCAAAAGACTGTCTTACCATGGCTGCCTGCAAGCTGAAATCTGTGACCTGGCACTGTGTGAGTGATCTCTCACACCAAACCGGCAGGCCCTCAATATAAGAGGAAAAATGCGACCTTGTAACGAAAGCACATCTGCTGTGTAATGTGAACAGCAAAATGTAACGTGAAAGAGTGTACCCATTGTTCTCTAAAATGTATCTTTTTTAACCACCTCTCCCTTCTCATCCACCAGCTGCAAATGTATCTCCTTCGCAGAGGCTAGTGAATATTCGAAAACTTAAGCGAAGGACACGTGATGAAATGTTTACAGAACTACAGACTGCCTCCCACGCTGACAGAGCACAGCAGAATGCGTGGAGGCAGTCAATGACTGATTATCGAAAAGCCCAATATGAGCGAGAGGAGAGGTGGCGGGCTGAATCGCGGGCTGAGGAGGAGAGGTGGCGGGCTGAATCGCGGGAGGAACAGAGGAAGTTGCGGGCTGAAGATGAGAGGTGGCGTCAGCTTGCACACAGAAAGCAAGAGTCCATGCTCCGGCTGCTGGAGCATCAAACTGATATGCTACAGCGTATGGTTGAGCTGCAGGAAAGGCAGCAGGAGCAGAGACCGCCGCTACAGCCCCTGTGTAACCAACAGCCCTCCTCCCCAAGTCCCATTGCCTCCTCACCCAGACGCCCAAGAACACGGTGGGGGGGCTTTCGGCCACCCACTCACTCCACCCTACATGATTTCCATAGCAATAAGTTTTAAAGTTTTAAATTGGAGTGTGTCCTTTTCCTTCCCTCCTCCCCCACCCATCCCGGGCTACCTTTCCAATTATCCCCCTAGTTGTGTGCTGAATTAATAAAGAATGCATGAATGTGAAGTAACAATGACTTTATTGCCTCTGCAACTGGTGCTTGAAGGGGGGAGGGTAGGGGAGGGTGGGGTGGTTGGTTTGCAGGGAAGTAGAGTTAACCGGGTGGTGGGGGAGGGGCAGAGGGTTCACCAAGGAGAAACAAACAGAAGTTTCACTCCGTAGCCTGGCCAGTCACAAAACTGGTTTTCAACGCTTCTCTGATGCGCACCGCGCCCTGCTGTGCTCCTCTAACCGCCCTGGTGTCTGGCTGCGCGTAATCAGCGGCCAGGCGATTTGCCTCAACCTCCCACCCCGCCATAAATGTCTCCCCCTTACTTTCACATATATTGTGGAGTGCACAGCAAGCAGCAATAACAATGGGGATATTCTTTTTGCTGAGGTCTGAGCGAGTCAGTAAGCTGCGCCAGCGCGCTTTTAAACGCCCAAATGCACATTCCACCACCATTCGGCACTTGCTCAGCCTGTAGTTGAACAGGTCCTGACTCCTGTCCAGGCTGCCTGTGTACGGCTTCATGAGCCATGGCATTAAGGGGTAGGCTGGGTCCCCAAGGATCACGATAGGCATTTCAACATCCCCAACGGTTATTTTCTGGTCCGGGAAGAAAGTCCCTTCCTCCAGCTTTCTAAACAGAGCAGACTGCCTGAAGACGCGAGCATCATGTACCCTTCCTGGCCAGCCCACATTGATGTTGGTGAAACGTCCCTTGTGATCCACCAGG